>NW_017307715.1:180606-203095 GCF_000935625.1 Nanorana parkeri
ATCCGGCACTGAAAAGGGCTGCCCGCTGGGGCCTTGTCAAGGTCTTACCTTGTCCTCATGGTGGCAGCCATTTTGGACATGTGCAGACTGCAGTCTCTTTTATATCCTCTGATTGCATCATCGCTTGCCTGCTGCCTGGGTATCGCACAGTGATGATGTGGCAACACCTGACTATATCAGTCTGCTCAGGATTCAGGTTCATTGCCCTTGCGTTTGTGCTCCAAGGTGCATCTCTGGCGATCTGAGTTAATTTGTGTGTTTCTGTGTATGATCCGGTCCGGGTGACGTTTCCTCTGGCTCTCGACCCCGCATCGGCTTGGACGACTACCCGCTTTGGACTTGACCCCGGCTTGGACGACTACCCGCTTTGGACGTGATCCCGGCTCGGCAGATGTACCCGCATTGAACTTGACCGGCTTGTTCCTGACCTCGCTGCTCCCTGATTAATGTTTATTTATGTTTCTTTAAATAAACAACTTTACTTTACCTGCGTTTCCGTGTGGTCTGGTTTCCTGGCTCCCGTGACAGGCCTCCCGAGGACCCCCTTGAGGAGCCAGCGGCGGCCGATTAGAGAGCCGCATCTCATGCGGGCGGGCTGAGCGGGAGCTGCGGTGACGGCTGCATGATCAGTTTGCCCCTGCGCCAGACCAGCCCACTTGTCGCTGCTCAGAGGCCCGCGCCCCCCCCGTCTCTGCGCCCGGGTCAGCCGCACCACCTCCCCCCCCCCTGGTTACGCCACTGGTCCATTGCGATATCCAGACAGGAGCATGCTTCAGGAAATGGCAAAAGGGAACTACCTTCTTTATTCAGTGTGGGCAATAATAGCAAGTTCTAACCATCATAATGACCTATTTGCAGACTTGTACAAAGGACACCAAACTTCTTTGTCATCACAGCAACACAGAGCCACTTCACAATGTGTAATGTCATATCTTTTATCAGGTAACAGTACTGGAAGACAAGTCCAGAGGTTCCATGGCAAAGCATAGCTGTACAGGGGCTGGGTCATCAATTCCAATTCAGCTTACTACAAAGTTTGTTGTTTTTGTACAACTTTGCCACCAACCCAAAGCTTCTTTCCAGAAAGGAACAACAATGATACCATAGCCCTTAAAGTTACAGTACCTTCTGGCTATAAATTATCACTTTGAGCCTACTGTACACCTATCCCATGTGTGACTACTGCAAACGGAAGCAACTAGTTGTATTCTGGAATTTCACTATTCACACTTAAACTATGAGTGTTTTTTGATTCACGACTAATAATAGTAGCTCATGCAACCATACTTATTGTACTTAAAGTATAATTAAAGTATAATTAAACTCTCTTTTTTTTGCATATATCTACTGCTAGCAAGCAGTAAATATATGCAAAAACATTAAAAAAGTTACCAAAAAGGTTATTACTTACCTCTGTCTCCGCCGCTCGCTCCAGGCCGAAGATCTGAAGATTTTTAATCAACCGAGTAGCATGATGGGGTGGGCACATGCGCAGTACAGCAGGGAGAAGAGGAGATACTCACTGTAAGTCAATGCACACAGCCGTTTGTGTGCACGCCAGACAGACACCATGGGACAGGAAGAGACAGGAGTCTGCGGTGGATCAGAGACCGGCACCAGCACTAGAAGGATTGCTGAGTACAAGTGGAAGGAAGAAGATGATTGGATCAAGAGGCATCATTTAAGGTAAGTCCTTAAAGCAGCATGGGGAGGGGGTAAATAGTTGTCACTTTAATGTCACTTTAACTCTTTTGATGCCTCTGTGCCGCTTAACAAAGTCTGCAGGTTCTTTTAAAATGCATCAAAGGACAACAATGTGATATGCACTCCCCACAGGTCTAAGTAACCTTCACAAATATAAATGTAAGCAACACCAAAGTAGAAGCCTTTAGAAGATAGCCAGATGACCAGCGGTTTAAAATGTACTCTTTTTTAATTAACAAAATAAATACAAATAATATTGATAATGTGATCTACAGTATATATTTGATTTTTATGTTCAATAAAGTTGAATATATTTGGACCCTATGGTAGTGCATATATAGAGGTTTTCTTTGGTTCATTTAGAGTGTAGAAATAAGTAAAAGTATACAAAAAAGGAAGAAATGACAGACAGATGGGAAAGTTGCTTTTTGGAATGCTCTAACATATTGCCAACTACAGGCATAGTCTCTTGATATTTGTCATTTTTTATCATCACTTATATAAACTGCATGCTCTCCTCCACAGTTCTAATCTTCTCTAATTATACACATCTGGCATGGCACTCATTACCAGTGTGCCTGTATACTAACAGTCTTGTCCCTTTAGAAGCAATTTGGGTCAGCAAAGAACAGTCTGGCTGACAATCACTAACTCTCTCAACATCATCCTTCTTAACGTTCTCACATCTGCTCACACATCTACTATCTGTGCTGTGCTCCTTACAACTGTCTCAGTCCAACTGAGGTAAGTCCCTACTACTAACGTTCAATTAATAATTTTCAAAATGTCTGTCAATGTGATCATCCCGCAGTTTGTCTTTCATTCCCCCTTCCCTCTCCTCCACACTGTTGTCTCCAGACAATACACAAACCACATCAGCACTAAGACCATCAGTTCAATAAGCCCTCCTCTCCTCTGCTGTATTGGGGCATACACAATGGAGGAGAGGGGGGGGGGGGAACGAAAAAAAAACTGCTGGATGAATGTGCAAGTTACATAGTTAGTCAGGTTGAAAAAAGACACATGTCCAACGAGTTCAACCTAAGTGTTAACTCTGATGTGTTGTGCTTGTTCTTACAAGCAGCCAATATGAATTTCTCTTTTATTCCACCGCAGTAGTATGGAACAATGGAAATAATTCTAAGTGGAATCCAGGTGGAATTATTCTATAAAACATTCTATTGTTACAGGCAAATCAGCCTTTATATTTACTTTGGTGTCATTAAAAAATAACTCCATGTGTTGCTTCTTAAAAATGTATCTAAGGACCTACCCCTAATCATTAACAGCTTAAAGGTGCCCATACACCTTACGACCATCGCAAGACTTTTGTCTTGCGATGGTCGTAAGCTTATTAAAAGCTCGTACGATCTGCCCATCTTGGACAGGCAGATTGTACTTGCGATCATCGAAAGCCCGCCCTGCCGAGGGGCGGGCTTCCGATGACCGCAATGAGGGGCGGGCTTCCGATCGCTGCAAACGGGCAGTGTGAGTGCGCACACCGGCCCGTTTGGCAGTTGTTGAACAAGCAGGCCACTAACGGGTTTTCAAGACTGCTTGTTCGACGGAAGGCGTGCGACCGTACAGTAGAAACGGTTGCACGACTTCCATACACTGCACGATTATCGTACGATCGTGGGATTTCCCGCGATTCTCGTATGAGAATCGTGCAGTGTATGGGCACCTAGAGTCTGGGTTCACACCTGGGCGTTCCAAATAGGCTTGTTTTATGCTCGTTTTTTAAGCCTGTTTTTAACACGTTTTTTTGTTCAATGAAACGCGCGTTCAACGCTCCTTTTTTAACCTCCCTGGCGGTATGATTTTAAAAAAATGTTTTTCCTTTTCTCCTCTTATCTTTTTTTAGTTTTTTTAAACTTCCCGCCGGTTCTGCCCCCCTGCGATGAGGACGCTCGCAAGGGATGGAACCCGGAAGACGGCAGCGGCCGGAGGACACAGCAGGAATCGTGGACAAGGTAAGACTTAAGCTGTATTCCCGAGTGTGGCACGGGGTTACCGCTTTGTTAATTTCGAGCCACACTCGTGAATACGCGCGGAAATACGCCCCAAAAGAAGCTCCTGTACTAGTTCGGGCGTAGGGCGTTTGTCAAAACGCGCTGAAATACGCCCAGGTGGGAACCATGCCCACAGGAAATTATGGGATTTCACTTCTTGAGCGTTTTTCAGCGCTTCGATCAGCGCTGAAAAATGCCCAGGTGTGCACCCAGCCTCAACCTCAGAAATGTCATTGTATACAAGCATTGTATCAGTGCCTTCCAACAAAATATCCATGTGCTGCAGGCATTCTTGCTATTCTGCAAGATTCTTTATTATACACAACTATTAAGTTGAACACATTAGATATTTCTACTTTGGTTTATAGGTGCTTGTTTTATTCAGTAACTGTTACTAACATGTAGAGCTAAATAATCACAAAAAAAGTTAAGAAAAAATAAGCCTAGCACATTTAACATACATCCCAGCTGGTAAGACATTAATTTCTCATGCCACACTGTTGTCTGTTCAAACAGTGAATAGTGTTAAGGAAACAAATAGTTTACTGCTTAAAAAGAATTCACAAGAATGATTTGCCTGTGATTTGGTTCTAGAGTAATCGCTTCAATCAGCTAACAGTACTGCACAGCATATAATTCCTGGTACTTATAAGGAGCTCGGCATGAGGGATAACCAAGCAATCATGAACACTTGAATGTGCTGTAGAAATCACATAGTGTAATTGTGCAACATGCCTATGATCACCTTTTGAAATGAACTTGCAATTAGATAATTTTAATGGTATAGGGAACCAGATGTATTCAATTTTCAAGTTACTCAGAGATATTAAAGCTTATATATAATGTCAAATACATCATTACATAAGCTTGCTAGCGTTTTTAAAAAGTATTACATGATGCTGGAGCAAAAGCAGTGGAAACAGTTTCAAACATGACATGTAATATTTTAAATGTAAAAAATAAATAAAAAATCACACAAATGGTATGAAATTATCTTGTGTTATTATGCCATACATTTAACACAGCTTTAATTATAAACTAGAAACTTCTCTAAATGCAAGTCTGTGCAATAATGCTTGCCTGACCATTTTGTGTAAAAATAAAGCAATAAGCTAAAAGGAAACTAAGAATGTATGGCAACAGTTTTTGCAATATGTATGACTTAATCAGATGTGCAGCATTTAAAATGTAACAAATGCTGTTACATTAGTTATAGTGTAACCCACTGGTATGATTGAATGTGGCTCATTTGTACTCAATTTCATGATATACTTTTGAAAAAAGGGTTGTAAACTGGCCGAAGTTCACACAGGAGTGAATGTGTCAGAGTCTCTTATCAGATGTCTTTGCCTGAAGTTTCAGTTAGACAGAATGCAGGTAGTTCTGCCGTGCTGTCTCTTGGTGGTCTGCCAGGCTGACAAGAAGATATTGCGATAGTGATAGTGCTTGCCAACAAGGGTTTCTCCACCAAGTACTAAGTCATGTTTTGCTTGGGGATCAAATTCTTATTTTATTCACTGAACTGCAACGCAATTAATAACATTTGTATCATGTGTTCCTTCTGGATTTTTGGTTGATATTCTGTCTCTATCATTTAAAATGCACCTATGATAAAAAATTATAGACCTTTCATTTCTTTGTAAGTGGGCACACTTACAAAATCTGCTGGGGATAGCAAAGATTTTTTTTCCTCCCCCTAATGTTAATTAAAGCACTTACCTTAAATTATGTTTCTTAATCCGATCTTCTTCTTCTTTCCTGTCGTTTTCAGCCTTCTATCCAGCGCTGCTGCGGGTCTCCGATCCAGCACTGACTCCTCCTTGCTGGCACTTCCTGTCCCACGGTGTCTGCATGCGGATGCACGCGTCCATATACTTACCTTGTGTCTCTCCTTGTCTCCCGGCGGTCAATCCAAACTGCGCTTGCGCCCGCCGCAAGATGCTTTGCGGCTTGCCCGAGAATTTTCAGACTTTTGGACGGGAGCGTGCGGCGAAAACACAGGTAAGTTTAAACCACTTTTAAAGCGTTTTTTTTTTACTTTTTGCATATATCTTCTGCTTGCTAGCAGTGGATATATGCAACAAAAATGTGAGGGTTTAGAAACACTTTAATGGCATCCCAGTCTTAGACCTTAGGGTTCAATATTGAGTTGGCCCACCCTATAACAGCTTCAACTCTTCTGGGAAGGCTGTCCACAAGGTTTAGGAGTGTGCCTATGGGAATGTTTGACCATTCTTCCAGAAGCACATTTGTGAGGTCAGGTACTGATGTTGGATGAGAAGGCCTGGCTCGCAGTCTACGCCCTAATTTATATCAAAGGTGTTCTATCGGGTTGAGGTCAGGACTCTGTGCAGGCCAGTCAAGTTCCTCTACCCCAAACTCGCTCATCCATGTCTTTTTGGACCTTGCTTTGTGCACTGGTGCCCAGTCATGTTGAAACAGGAAGGTGCCATCCCCAAACTGTTCCCACAAAGTTGGGAGCATGAAATTGTCCAAAATTTCTTGGTATGCTGATGCCTTAAGAGTTCCCTTCACTGGAATTAAGGGGCCAAGCCCAACCCCTGAAAAACAACCCCACACCATAATCCCCCCTCCACTAAACTTTAGCACTTGGCACAATGCAGTCAGGCAAGTACCGTTCTCCTGCCAACTGCCAAACCCAAAAACGTCCATCAGATTGCCAGACAGAGAAGCGTGATTTGTCACTCCAGAGAACACGTCTCCAGTTCTCTAGAGTCCAGTGGCGGCATGCTTTACACCACTGCATCCGACGCTTTGCACTTGGTGATGTAAGGATGCAGCTGCTCGGCCATGGAAACCCAGTCCATGAAGCTCTCTACGCATGGTTGTTGTGCCAATCTGAAGGCCACACGAAGTTTGGAGGTCTGTAGCTATTGACTATGCAGACAGTTGGTGACTTCTACGCATTCTGCACTTCAGCATGTGCTGACCCTGCTGTACCACATGGCCTACCACTTCGTGGCTGAGTTGCTGTTGTTCCCAGTTGCTTCCAATTTTTATAATACCACTAACAGTTGACCGTGGAATATTTAGTAGCAAAGAAATTTCCCGGATGGACTTATTGTACAGGTGGCAACCTATCACGGTACCACACTTGAATTCATTGAGCTACTGAGAGCAACCCATTCTTTCACAAATGTTTGTAGAAGCAGTCTGCATGCCTAGGTGCTTGATTGTATACACCTGTGGACATGGAAGTGATTGGAACACCTCAATCCAATGATTTGGAGGGGTGTCCCAATACTTTTGGCAATATAGTGTATATACTGTATATACATATACAGTATATATTGCAGTGCAGTTACAATTTCAATGCAGCCAACTTTAGTAGGCATTTCATTTAAAAGCCAATATTTTGCAACTTGTTTCCAGGCTACAAACAAACTTCAGTAAGAAATCCATTGTGCAATGTGTCCAAATTAGGTAAATTGATAAGGCCATGGACACAAAACTTGTACCCAAGGGGAACTGACATGTCCGTCACTTCATTTAAAATCAAGTAGTTAATTACTCTTGTATGGCCTAGCATATTCATACTAAGTGGAAAAGCATCCCTGACTGACATTTGTGCCATTTGTCATATTTTCCTGACTGTAGGTTATATATAAAGAGATTATTTGAAAGTTTGTAGTATTTCATGACAAATGCAAGCTGTTTGTAACAGAATAGGACAGAGGTATTGGGGTAGGGGGTGTCAAAAGTTGTGAATAAATTGTGAATATCAGGCCCTTGGAGAAGATTCAGCTAGATAATCAACAATAAGGTTGATTGCTATGAAACAGGTCAATGCAACTGGCAGCACTATATGTGGCATTTTTTTAAGTAGTGGAACAACAAATAATTGTACAGATTCAGTTGAAATGTTTTCATTTGAAAGTTTTGACACAAATGATAAAAGGAAGACTATGCCATAGTTGTACATTAAAAAAAAAGACTGAGAACAGCCAAAGTAGTACTGGAATGGTGCACAGGTGATTTACTGCATTGTAGAAATTGTATTTGCCAAATCAACATAGTAAATGAAGATATTCCAAAGTAACCAAACCAACATAGAGAGAGGATGTCCTGGTTAATGTAGACAAAATAAGTCCTGCTACTATGCATTGTAACGAGCTCACATGAGGGGGAGCAGTTTTATTCTTACAGCTGTTGATTTAAAAAAAAGGTGTATAGCAGCGCAGTGCATCATAGTGTAGTAAATAAAGATTTATTAATAAGATAAAATAAAAAATGAAGTAGAAATACAGATTAAAAGGGCACAGTTCTTCCCACAAAAATTCCTTCTGCCATTACCAGCAGCTGGGGAATGCTCCCAATTATCCATTCAGATAAAACTCAATACAGCCACTAAGAACTTTGGTCAAGCGTATAGTACCTCCACATCTCCCTTTTTCCACCTCCGCCAGCAAGGACTACGGAGAGACATTTCAAGGATATCTTCGCCTTCCCTTAACCTGTACCTGCACTTCCCTGTATTTATTTATTACCGTATATACTCGAGTATAAGCCGAGATTTTCAGCCCATTTTTTTGAATTTATATAGTGCAGACAATTTATGGATTGCTTCACATACTGTAAATCCATATCAGTCTCCACCCTGATGGAGCTTACAATCTAAAGTCACAAATGCCTTCAAACATGCACAGACATTTAAGGGCCAATTAGATAGGAGAAAATTATCCTACCAGCATGTCTTCAGAGTGTGGGAGGAAACTGGACTACCCGGAAGAAATCCACACAAACACAGGAAGAACATGCTTACTCCATACAGATAGTGTCCTGGCTGGAATTTCAACCAAGGAACACAGTACTGCTAACTACTTCTACTTCCCAAAAAGAGAACTTCGATATGGGGAAACATTAAACTAAACCAAAATATAGAATGGATGTTTTGTACATAAATACAATGGTAATGATGTCAAATAATGGTAAATGTTTTTGTCTAAAACACATGGGTACAGTTAAAAAAAAACAGTTAAAAATGTTAATGTGTAAAAAGGAGATGTCATTGTTTTTAAATATGTAAATATAAATTCACTCGACTTTATGGAAGACTTTGGTTTCTCAAGCCAATATTATTAAGAGGAATGTAAGTATTTATTTTGATGTTGCACACTATTGATTTACTGGGTATAAAACCTGATTTGCTGTGTTAACAATTATGGTAACCACTTCATTTAGCTGTCTGGTAAACACTTTGCCAAAAAGCAACAATTGCTAATTGTTTAAAGTAACAAAAAGGTGTGTAACAATCATATAGGGTATTGCCCTTGGCAGGTAAGGGTAGTAAAATATATTACAATTCTCACATAGAGTGAGGTAAAGTCTGTTGCTTAACAGATGAATTATGAAGTGGTAAGAAGGGACCAAGGTTTCAGAAAATTAATTATCAATAAGACAACTGAGTCACAGGGCCTAGAGTTAGAAAAAGACATAACAGCATCAGTTATTTCACCTGAAGTAAGATGTGCTTCTTGCAGGTTATGTTGAACATGGAAGTATAGTAAGTATAGTAAGGAGATGTTATTTATGTAAATATGAATATTGTTCTGTTAGGGATTTGTTTCAATAATGTCAGTCACTGGACCCAAATTATGATTTCAATTTTGCAATAGCAAGAGAAGCAATACAAACACCAATATCTGTATAATAGACCATTCTAATTTATTTAGCATTAAGAGTTCTTATAGACAGTGGATGAGTCCTTAGATAGATAATATAACAGAGGTTACATACACAAAAAAAGAGTCCTTAGTTACAATAAAACACAACAAGAGTGAATCCTTAGTTACACTAGAATTCAACAGAAGTAAATTCAGTTAAGCGTTGAGATGCTGTTTCCATCACAACCACACACATTCTGGCTTGGCTTTCTGTTCCAATTGTTCTAACTGTTGAAATACCTGTTAATTTACCTTGTTTCAGTTGCATATACTGTACACACAGTAAGGAAACAAGGCATATAACTAATATAAAATGAAGGTTAAATACAAAATGGCTGCATTTCAATGTAGACGAAAGCTTATTTCCGCTTCAGTTCCTAAGGGTAGCGAGAGCTGTGGGGTATAGAGACCGAGTAGGAGTATAGAGTGTTTAAAAATTTGCTTTAGAGTTTTGTAAGGCTACTTGACTGGAGTGACCATAGGTGGATTAGAATCCCCTGTAATCACATTTGCCAATAGTCTGCAAAATCTCTTATTCATATTCATAAATCCTCTGCTTAAAGAAAATAATGTTTTTTTGTTTTGGTGATCTAGCTCATACATTTATGTGATTCTGCAAAGACCTTCTGTCAGTCACCCCCCCATTCCCCATTTACTCTTTTGCCTGCAGCGTGCCACTTGAGGGTATTAGAGAGAATAGGAATTTAAAGTTTGAAGGCCTTCTATATAGAAAATGGATTGTCTTTCACTTCTAAAGGAGCAGGGTTTAACTTTGGATCTGGTGTTTGGTTTGAAAGCTCCCATATGAAAAATAGGTTAGCTTGTATTTCTATGAAAACAGTGTTCCACTTAAGGAACACTGTTTTAAGATAACATAATACATCTGGCATGTGGTTTGAAGGCTTCCTATAAGAAAATTGGGTTGGTGGAGTTCTTACTGAAATTGACACAGCTTGTTCACTTTAAGTAAAAATGTAAGTAAAGATTTAAGTAAAAACTATGAGTTTAGTAAGCGAGAATGGATGAAGAGTCCACAAGCTGGAAAGTGGATTAATAGGTCAGTGATGGCTTACCATATAGAGTGAGTAGTTGCAAAGAGAACAGGACTGGTAATCAACTTCTACAACCTTAGTAGATTATTAGGTGCTGACCAAGATCATATAAATTCTGGCAAGCATACGTGGCACAAAATAAAAACATGAATATAAGCATACCAGCATGCCGTGAGGATTTTCACTCACCAGGCATCCATTAGGAAGTCCATCAGTACATGGGGGAGTTTGTTGGCTGAGGATTAGAAACATTAGGCGTTAGAGTGGAGAATGTATCCAGTGTAAACATCTATTACATTGCTATACTTATTCAGCCACATTGCCAGAATATTAGGATAAGTGAACCTGAATAACAGGGGTCTAAAGATGGTCTGGGGTCAGGTTTGATTTGCAGGGTATTTGTCAAACACATTATAAGTCTGAAAATTGCAAACTTAAATGCAAACCCCAATAGAGTCTATGGGGGAGTCTTAGAAACTAATTCTGACCATTTTCAAGCCTAGTAAGCAAGGGGATTGTCAAACAAAGGGCATGGGAGCTGGACATTGCCATACGGGACATGTACCAATAAAAAAAATCATACAGCTAGCGATCGCACTGGGGGCAGGGGGCTTGGATGCGGTGCCGTTGAGTTCAATGCACCACCACACCCCCTCCTGCCCCAAAACAAAGTGAGCCGGCCGGGTTGGTGACGGATCATATACGTGATCTAAGGCCCCCAGGACACGGTGACACGGCCGCTTCTAAACAGACATCTGGGTACAATTTACAGTGTTTATAGAAAGTATCTACCCCCCTCCGGCAGTTTCAGTGATCCTTTTTTTTGTTTGTTTTTTCATCATGCATTTTTCTATTTTAAAAGCACCCCTCGTTATAAAATAGTAAAATGCATGCTGGAAAAAAAAACAAAAACAATAATTCTTTTTTTCAAATACTGTTGCCATTGGTCACATGTGCTGCTAAAAATTTTCCATGTAAAAAATCCAGCTGCCCAATACCAGTGAGCAGATCCTTCTTGAAGAAGAACAATGGGGTCAGGGCTTTTCCCCATAGTTCTCCTAAGGGTACACAAACTAGCGTCCTCCCGTCACCCTAAGCTCAGCATATACTGAGATGCCGCAGCCAGGACGGATCTCAACAATACTGTCTGGATCCACCCAGCTGCTTGAGTGACAGCTGGCTCTGCCTATCTAGAGGCAGAGCCAGCAGGACCCTCCCCCGTCCGCTCCGCCAGTCAGCGCTGGAGGATCAGAGTGGGGGGAATCCCTGCAGGGAGCCGTGACTGACAGTCACGGCTCTCTGCAGGGGGATGATCGAGAAGTGAACGAGCGCCAGTATGTGTTCACTCACTTTCCGATTTATAGAGCCGACGTGTGACAGTTTCATTGTCACAGGTCAGCTCAAATTATGAGTGATTTTTCACTCACCTCATAGTTCTCCTTTAATACCAGACTGCTGTCACATATAACCCATGCCATGCCACCCATACTGTGTGATAGGAAAGCAGGATTTATTGCGTTCTTTACTACTGAACTGTGCGTTCCTTACATCTGACCTCTGCGCACTCCTTACATCTGACCTCTGCACTCTCTGCGTACCTTACTTCTGACCTCTGCACTCTGTGCATTCCTTACTTCTGATCTCTGCACTCTGTGCGTTCCTTACGTCTGACCTCTGCACTCTGTGCGTTCCTTACATCTGACCTCTGCACTCTATGCGTACCTTACTTCTGACCTCTGCACTCTGTGCGTTCCTTACTTCTGACCTCTGCACTCTCTGCGTTCCTTACTTCTGCTCTCTGTGCGTTCCTTACATCTGACATCTGCACTCTCTGCGTACCTTACTTCTGACCTCTGCACTCTGTGCGTTCCTTACTTCTGCTCTCTGTGCGTTCCTTACTTCTGACTTCTTCTCTCTGTGCGTTCCTTACATCTGACCTCTGCACTCTGTGCGCTCCTTACATCTGACCTCTGCACTTTGTGCGTTCCTTACATCTGACCTCTGCACTCTGTGCGTTCCTTAGATCTGACCTCTGCACTCTGTGCATTCCTTAGATCCGACCTCTGCACTCTGTGCGTTCCTTAGATCCGACCTCTGCACTCTGTGCGTTCCTTAGATCTGACCTCTGCACTCTGTGCGTTCTTAGAGCTCCAAGACCCATGATGCATTGCAAGAATTTTGCATATGCATGGCTCCCACGTTAAGATGCATAGTGGGATTTGTAGTTTTACCACAGCTAGAGGAATTACATTTGCCCACCCCTTGTATTAATGCATTGGGTGGATTTTATATGTGCAAAGCCCAAGGGGGCCCCATAATCTCTTATCGCCCGGGGGCCCCATATGTTGTCAGTCCGCCCCTGGTGATGGGAACAAAAAAATAGTGATTTCACTGTAGAGTCTAATAGGTATACTGGCCTCTATATATAGTTGGCATTAGGGATCATTGACAGTGTGTCTCAGGTCATTGCATAACATTGTCTGGCACAGAGCAGCTCCAGCCTCCATCAATCACATGCAGCTTTGTGTCTCTCAGAAGTCTCCTGGCTTCTATAAAGGTGCAATGAAAGGAGTTCTATAGAAACATCTACATACACCAACACTGATTTGCCATTATAGGGATTGTTGCCCTTTTCCCAAATATGACTCAGTATTGCATCTCTTCCTGAAGGTCTGAAAATGTTTTAAAAAAAACATGACCAGTGGTTTGATAGTTAAGGAGGGAGTGGGAGGTGAAAAGACCTTTGTGGCAGACATGTGTGAGCTTTGGCAGGTCTAAAAGTGAAATGTTATCTTCTTAGTTTTGGCTGTTCAACTTCATTACTTAATTTATATCCAACATAAATGGTTCAGAAACAAAAGTCAGAGTAGTAAAATTTATCAAGGCTGTTTCTGTAAGCCACTTTAGAGGTGCCATTGAGTCTTGGGGGTTCATCACAGCAAAGTAGACGCTCTTGTGTTATGAGCAGTAAAGCTACATATTGGGTAATCTGCTTGGACAAGGGGATCTGCAGGCAGAGACTCACTGATGCAAGTCTGCTCACTGCTAGAAAAGTGATCATGTGATTTAAAATAATTGTTTATAGCGTTAAAAAGATTAGCATTTAAGTTTAGGGGCAGCCATATATAAACAATAATTTACAAGCAATGTGACTAATCTGAGCTTTGCTTGCATCACAATTGCACACAAGTATCAGAAGGGTTCCCCTTGGTTACAATCATGTTGGTAAATCTCTGCAAGTTAGTCAGGATTATTACTTCTCCACAGCAGGATGAATGTTCCTTTAATTATAGTTGCACCAGTAAAATATCACCTGAGTCACAGAGAAAATCTCTAGCGGGTCCTATTATTTCACAGATGGGTCAAAGATGAAGTTTTACCTCATTGAGATAACCTTCCCATATTTTGTTAGCCTAGGTTCACTGAAGCTGACATACCAGTCATGAGTGAACTTACTGTGTACTTGTGTATGTGATGTCTGTCTGGTAATGTATAGGTCCCACTGTATTGAAGGCAGTTTAACTCAATGCAGAGCATAAGGCACACAGGGTTCAGGGGGTTTGCCAAAGGAAAGATTCTGGTCTGTATGCAAAGTAATAATGTTAACTTAAGCAACTACAATGTACCAAATGTGCTTTAAATATATAAAGCTGTATTATTTCCTTGCTGTCAACAAAAAACTGTCTGGGTGCACAAGCGTTTCCAAGCAATTATTAGATGCTACGCACATGGTCCCAGAATATTAAACAAGCAGATGGCTTACTTTTATTGGAAGCTGAAAGGAAGCTGCACATGTCAAAATCTTGAATCTGAATTTACACCTTGGAGAGTTGAGTAGTTAAGCGTCCAAATATAAACAATAACACTATAAAAAAAAACTATAAGTGCTAAACCTTTAATACTAAGTAGCGAGTCTTAAAAAGCTAAGGTGTTAAATATTTTCTCAGTGATATCACCAGTACTTTCAAAACCTTGAGTTAGTGTGGAATTTCTTTACCAACCAAACAATAGCTAACTGATAAAAAGCATTTGAGGTAATGGCTGCTAGTAGCTATACCTATTAAATTAAGACAGTGTTAGGCAATGGTTTTGCTGAATAGAAGATTGAAGTAGGAATGCTGGTTTTCTAGTCTGCACAGATACAACTCAGGCTAAATGTTTCAATAAAATTCAATTAAATGTACAAGTGCTGAAGTGCATTCTAGTCAACAAATGTATGCTCTGGGGTAACCCATTCACTGTATATATTGTTTTTAAAAATATACCCCTCCCTACATCAAGACTTTTCACTCTCTTGTTTCTGCCATCATGTGGTGCACTGTATTTCCTGTTTTGGGGGTAAAGTCTGGTTATCCCCCACTGTAGCTCAGCCAGGCCTGTAGTTTTGATGCAGGCCCTTGTCGTGCTGTCATAATGCCACCGCTGGAGTCTTTGGAACCTGTGAGGACTCCACCAATGGACAGCCAATGTAAAGTGTCACTGTCACCAGTTAGGCACAAAAGAACCCTCCCACTCTGCAGTCCAGGAGAGAAAAGTCTTGAGAACTACTGTATCAAGAGATCATGGATTTAAGTTAGCATTTGGGCCATTTAGATTTTTTCCTTTTAAATTGCTTTTATCATTAGCTAGAGGGAAGTATTTTTTGCATGTGTGTCTATGTGTGGGTTTCTGTGTGGTACCTGGCTGGACTGCAACTTTAAGGCTTAAAAATATTATGTACAGTCAGCCTGCCCAGGCCTTCTGCTAGTTATTCATACATTGCTGTAGAGCTCAAGGCATTCTCACAGCTTAAAGTGTATTGCTAGGAACAACTATTTCTTTAGTTTTGTATAGAGTAGGAGAGGGTTAGATCACCTGTCAGGGCTGTCCTGGAAACATGACAGGAGGTCAGAGGAAATATCTCCAAAATGATGGGAAATCCCCTTTTAGTTGTTACCACAAGAGATAATCCCATCGGAAGATTTCCTCTTTCCTCCTGTTCCGATGACAACTGAAAAACGTTTAGATTTCCTGTCACTTTTAGTTCTGTTGACAATGGGACTGGAATTTAGGGGCTTACTTGATTTCATGCAGGATCAACAGGTATTTTCTATATTCTAGCATAGGGAAATGTTAATATATTGCAGGGATAAAGTTCTGATTTACTCAACCATGAATTTGCAACGAAAACCCAGGATTCAAATTTGGTTGAACAGGAGACTTTTGCAACCACCCATAATACTCTTTTTTTTCTTAAATGAAGTCCGCAAGAAGTCCAGGGCCAATGGCCACAGAACAACCAGTACAGCCACAATATTATTATTATAATTATTATTATTATACAGGATTTATATAGCGCCAACAGTTTGCTCAGCGCTTTACAATATAAGGAAGACATTACAATCACAATACAATTCAAGACAAGATGGTAAGGAGGCCCTGTTCCCAAGGGCTTACAATCTCAAAGGGATATAAAGAAAAAACACGTTCAAGGGTTAAATGGTGTCAGACATGAGGGCCAGGGCATATGCATTAGAGAACTTAAATTGTATCCAGTAGTACCAGGTTTTTCTCAAAGCCTGCTTCGACTTGGCTGAGCCGTAGAGACACCCGAAGCGTGGAGAAAGGTCGGCCAAAGCCGACCTTTCTCCATGCAAATGACAGCTGGGTGGAGCCAGCGTGATGTCACGGCTCGCTCTGCCCAGTTGTAATGACAGATCAGCGTCCCCAAATGACCTGCGGACGCTGATCTGTCATTAAACAGTCACGGCCGGCTCCGCCCAGTTGTTATTCATTGACCGGGACCTGCTAGATGACTCTGGCAGATGCTGGCCAATAGGAAAACGTTGGGCAGAGCTAGCTGTCACCGCTAACTCCGTCCAATAGTTTTTATCTTGCCGCCATCTGTCAGATGCTTCATTATGCGGCGGGAGTTCGGGCGGCCTGCATAATTTTTTTTATTACTTTTTTATTTATCTATTATTTACATTTTTTATTTCGTCGAGTTGTTGTCGTGGACAACGCTGGATGTCGTGATTGATGCTGGATTACGTCAGTGGATACATTTATTTTGTTTTTTTTTAAAATAAAAGACTTGTCAAAAACTTGTTTTTTTTTCAATTAAAGGAATATTTTTGAAGTGTGGCGTCTCTTATTATCAAGCACAGACGACTCCAGAATGATCCTTCCTGGGTCCAGATTGTTGTACCCTGCAGCTAGCCAACTCTCAGCTAGAACACCTACAGTATATTGTACATGTTGTAACCCATAATAAAATAATTATGTTGTATGTATAAAAACATACATATTATGCAAAGTGTTAAAACAGGCACCTAATATTTTCATTGTATTACGGAAACAGTTGAACAACCTTTCATAACAGATCTAAAAGTGCAAATTATTGAACTCTCGACAGTCTTCCTTTTTATTATTAAAGTCATTTTTCATCAAATCAGTAATAATGACCTTGACAATTTACAAAGTAAAATAAGCAGCATGTTAGCATTTTTGCAATCCTGGATGATAACCACCATTAAAGGAAGGTAATTTAAAATTTCAGCAAGTACTTTATCAAAAACACTAACATGTCAAGGAACACAACCTATGGGACCCCCACTCCATATGTTTCTCATAAATGAACAGATAATGTCACCTAAAGGGAAATGCAGGCCTTCACACCAAGATGTGATACAGGATGGTGCTAGTCTCTTTACATCTTCATGTCATATAGCCTAATGTGCAGGTAAAACCACATCTGGTAAAAGGTATGCTGAATCAAATGGGCCTGTCAGATAACAGCAGATGATACAGAACATAAACGTTTCTACAACAATATGCCTCTTTTTCTGGGAACGATAAAAGGTGATACTGTTCAATGAACAGTCATAGATGTCTTTTTATTTTATAAAGTGAAATGCCTTCTTAGCTGTTTCAATTTGATTATTATGTAATGATCAGCAATGCTTTTTTTTTTGCACACAGAAAATACTCTGAGCCCAGCTAGAGCTCTTTTTTCCCGAACCCATACGGTCACTCTGTCAGTGTAAGATCAGGTATGGGGGACTTGGTGACTTTAGATAGGGACATTTTGTGTCTGCGGTGCTAACAATACAGTGTTGTGCTCTGTGACAAGGTCATGGCAGCTGCTGAGTGGAGGGAGCTGAGCTCTGGAAGTGAGGGGGTTATTATTCTTTGACTGTAATACTAGCATGTATGGGGGCCTTGGAGGGCTGTTTTTTGGCCCTTAGACTTGCCAGGAGTGATCTTTTCAGGCTGTTCTTCTCACATAGGAGAAGTAATAATGTCTTGGAGAATGCCGGGGGCTAAGGACAGGTGCCACTATGGAAATGCATGGGAGAGGGGACAAAAGAGTGCGGAAAGCTTGCACGTGTGCATGGCAGCCAGGAGAGAGTGTGGAATGGGGTTGCAGAGCCTGCAGCTGTTTGCAGTGGAGCTGTGATGGGAAAGGGCAGGTGTGGGTCGTGAAGTTGGGACAAAGTGTGGACTGGTCTCTAGGGGGTGCAGAGCTGGCAGAAGTGGGCAGTGATGCTGTGCTATATCTTTATTAAAGCTTTCTATTTACTGATTAGATACCCTGAACACCCCTCATCTCTAGAGTGGGGCTCAACTCCAGTGGGCAACCTTCCTCCAATGACCTTAGCTTGTGCTTTTATGACCTCAGGGAGGTAGGTGGCCAGGGTCACGTTCCAGCAGAAAAGGAGTCTTGTGCCACCCCTGGCACCCTGGCATGCATGACAGCCCCTTTATTCAACTGTAAACTGCCCTGTACAAGGAAATAATGTGAAATTTAGTATGCAGAATATGACATCATGATACAAATATGAGAAATAAATATGTTTTGCAGGATAGATGAAAATGGAAATAATTTTATGTTTTTGTGTCTAGACAAAGCAAAATGCATACATATACTGCAACAAGCTTTCCTCTGATCTGGGTGACTCTGATATAATGACTGTTATTTGAGCTTGAAAGTTCTCTGTTGAAAATAAAGAAAAATAAGCTATGTATATGCTCTTTAGAGGATAAGGATGTAGACAGCAGTGACTTTCTGAATATAGATGTGGAATGTTCTCTCAACTAATGCCACCTTGGGCTGTGTCTTCTTCAAATGCAAATAATTCTGTTGTTTACTACTCCTTTGCTCTGTCTGTTTAATTTATGCTACCCAAAGCAGCTTGTACTACAGAACTGTGCCTTTACCTCATGGCCATTAGTCACTATTCCTACAGCAATGTCTACGAGCACTGGTGGCTTGTCATGCATTCTGTCATTTTGCTGCAAGCGGCAGAATGTTAAGATATGTAAATGTACCTAGACTAAAGCTGTCAACTTCTGAACTGGAAAGGCTGCTGAAAGTGTGCCTGGCTTGCTTCACACTGTTCTTCATTGTGTAGTAAGTGTGCATGGCGATATGGGAGGCAGCAAGAGAAAAAGAAGGTAAGAAGTTAGGGTGAGTACTCTTTCTTATCTTGACTCACAGGAATCTTTTCCATGGCTTACACAAATAAACTTTGATTTTATTATCGTGATTATATCAGAGAGAATATTGGAGGACTACATGTTTTAAAAATAGATACAACAGGATAAATGACAGTTAACAGAGAAAGAAAAACAGAATTCATAGAAGGGAAATTATCAAAGCTGGAGCAGACAAAATCTTTAGCAGCTGTGCATGACAACCAAATGGCGCCTCTATCTCATTTTCAAATCTTAACTGAACAAACTGAAGAGAGAAGCTGATTGGTTGCAGTGCACACCTGCTCCAGATTTTGTCTGCTCCAGTTTTGATAAATTTCCCCATAGTGTTTTGCAAGCTTAGTAAACATCACAGTATTTAAATGGTCAGGCAACGCAAAAGTGATATATGAGTTGTAGGTGGAGCCTTGTGGGCTGCATCAGCTGCTGGTTTCCTAAATTTCATGGATACTTCAAAAGTGACCTGCTCTGAACTGAACCCAACACTTACCTACATGCCAATAACAATGAAGAGGAATTGATTAAAACCTGGAAAAGCCCTTTAAAGGAAGTTTGGTTCTAACAATTGCAACAAAACAGTGTCTGGTAGGAATTAGGGAGGACCCTAACACCAAAAGAACAAAAAAAAGCATGGGGTCCCCCTTAACAACCCCTACCAGGCCCTTGATCCAAGCAGCAGCCTGGCAGAGCAGAAAAGGGGGGGCGAGCACGTGTACCCCCGCACCATACCAGGCCACATGTCCTCAACATGGGGAGCGTGCTTTGCAGGGGGGGTTGTGGGGTCTGCGGGTAGGAGGGCGTATAGGGATCTGGTTGCCCCCTTTCATAAATTATGCCTCACCCTTGTGAATGAGTATTTACCTTAGCTCATTCACCAAATACAGTAAAAAAGTAAATAAACACCACACCGTCATTGCCAAACACCAATCATGCCTTCCAGCGATGTAAATCCATTTCAATCACGATGGACAACGGCCGTTAACTCACTGAAAGAAAAAATACCCAACGCCCGCTGACATGACCCTTAAAAGCCCTACCAGACTTAAAGGGTCTTGTATGAATAGGGTAGGGGATTTCACGTTTTTTTTTAATGTTAATATTTAACAACATTAATTCATTCAGAATGACATTCTGACAACAAAAAAACTTCAACCTGTCTGCTAGCAAAATGTTTGTTAATTTTACACTGCCTCCAGCACATGTGCAGTGGAATGTACAGTCCTGGCTCATTCCTGACATCTCTAATACGTCAAGAATGGAGCCAGGTGGCAGGATAATGGGACACCAGTTCACATGCCACCTGATGCCCAAAACAAGGCCCTATGACGGGGGATGTCCGGCGACGCATGACCGTATACACACCGACGGCCTCCATGTGAGACAGAGTCTTGGATGCCGCGCTGACCTGACGGGCTACTCTTACAGTTTTCTGCCTCTTACTGAGAGAACAGGTGGATTTGCATTCTTTGAGGTAACTGTCTCTGGCACAGACACCTCTGACCTACCATACTGCCTCTTCATGCTCAGACGCTGTCACCCTGACCTGTCCACTGTCTGGGAGAATTTATTTTCCGACTCTCGTTATGTTATTTTCATGCAGACATCCATTGATTTAATCTGCGATGGTTTTAATTTAGATTATCTACGCTCTTGATGAAGTGTTTTTATATACGAAACGCGTCAAGAAACAAGCCCACCATTACTAATCATTTGGGTTCAAGCTAAGGATCACAAATCATTCATATTTTATGAATTAATGTTTTTGATGTATTCATTCTACATAGATCATGTTATCAATTGAATCATGCTAATCATGCCCTACTTCAGGGGTGGCAAACTCAAATTCATCGGGGGCCGCATCAGCAGTATGGTTACCCTCAAAGGGCCGGTTGTATAGGACTATGCATCTACTCTTTATTATCATAAATAGTTGCCTCTGCATTCAGTTGCTACTGGTTTTAATAATAATTTAAGTAAATTACTTGAACTCTGTAATTAGAAACAAACCCACCATCACCAATCATGTGGGTTTAAGCTAAGGACTACAAACTATCTATACTTTATTGATACACTTAATTTAGTGTCATTGATGCCCTTTATGCTACATAGATCATGTTACCAATTGAATCATGTTAATCATGCCCTATTTACTTGAACTCTAGAATTAGGTGGTTATTGGAGGTGTCTATGTTCCCCCTTTTTTATCATGACCATTCCTTTTTAATTATGTAACCAACAAATAACATCTTTTACATCTTAAATATTGTTCTTTGAATTATCGTTTCAAGTGCTTACAAAACCCCACTCTCTTCACCTTCCTTTTTCAAACTAAAATTAGGGGTGTGGCACTATAGCCTGGACTTGAACACCTTTTCCTTTTTTGGTTTAAGCTGCTGTGTATAGACCGGCTCAAGCAGTGTAAAAAAACGTTTTGCTTGAAAATCTTGATAGAAATATAGTATAAACACACAGGGGTTGGCTTAACATGAGTTTGAATATCTACAGGTTGAGTGGACCATAGTAGGAATTGCAGTTTTAGAAATAAGTGCTTAAATATGCTACTGTACAGTTCTTTTGTGCTATGGCTGATCTCCCTTATATCCCTTACAACGGAGGTTGGCAACCCTACCTTACCAAAATGTAAAAACATTGATTCAAAGAGAAAATCACAATTATCCATTGTATTTTTGACAAGATAGGCCTAAACACAAGCCAGACAAAACATGTATAATTGTAAGCCACGGCTTACAGGTAACTCTGGGCAATCAACTAAATACACAGTTGAAACACATACAGTATATGTAAGCTTATTACATGACAAAGGATTTGCAGTTCTAGTCAGCATGTCTGACACCCCCATGCAGTTAAGCAGTAAGCTGAACTCCAGCGTTAAAAATGTATATATACTTACAATGGTCCATCTTGAACAATGTATGTATGCATAAATGATTCCTGGGAGGGGTTATGTAATACACTGTAGTAGCTGTGGACTATTAATGCATCTTTTGGGTATAGGAACAGCTGCTGTGCTGAGCAACAGTGCAGGCAACAGTGCGGTCCCTCAGAGGTACCGAGCAGAACAGAAAAACAGTCAAAAGTTAAAAAAGTAAATAGGAAACGATTGTGCGGAGCTAGCATTGACAGCTAGCTCCGCCCAATAGTTTCATAATGTCCGGCGGCTCTGCTGCTGTCAAAAAAAAAAAAGAAAAAAAAAAACTCTCCCAATTGCAAATTGAAATAGCAAATAGTAATGTCCCGATGCTTTTCAATGGGGAAAATCGTTTTTTGTTTTTTTTTTCTATTCTGACATGCTCGTGTCAGAATAAAGAAAAAAAGACACAGCAGTGCTTCTCTCCTTGGCGGCCGGGAGCAGGAGACTCCCGGGGCGCCAGGGAGAGTTAGCTGTTTGGAGATCAGTGTCCCTGGTTAGCAGTACCAGGGACGCTGATCTCACTGCAAGTGGCCGGAGCCAGCCGTAAGATCACACCTGGCTCAGCCCAGCTGTCAGAAGCAGGCCATTGGCCGGCCGCTCGGCCAGCTTCGGCTTTCAGCACGGCTCAGC
>NW_017307715.1:203181-240659 GCF_000935625.1 Nanorana parkeri
AAGGGGGGGGGGGAGGGGTGACATCACAAGCTAGAAAGTGTATATCAATTTTCAAAGAAGAAGTTCAGCTTTAAGGGCTTATCACTAAACTGAAAAAAGGAGAATAATGGAGCATCCTTATACTGGTAAGGTCATCACTGTGCTCTCTTCTCTTTTTGTGAACTGGATTGTAGGCTGCTGATATAAAGACAAGTTAAGACATCTTTCTTGATGTATTTATGCTGTATGTAATATTTTTTATGTACTGCAAAGCCTGGATTTGAGCTTGAAGACAAAGTCTTGAAAATACAGTAGTAATATATTTAACACACCATACATGTTTCATATCTGATTTAGGCAAGCTTTATTGTATGTGCCTTAACAGTACCACATTTGCAGTAATTAGAAACAATGCACTGAACACATTCTGTATTTTGTGCAAAATAATGATAAGCAAGAGAATATTTAATAGCATCTTATTTACAGCATATGCCTCACCCTGGGAATACAATGCTGAGACAGCTTTACATTAAGCTTTCTGGTCCTTCTAGACTCTTGGTACAAACAATAAAATCCTCTTATTAGTATTAAGCAGCTCAGATCAAGCCTTGTTATCTAGGGACTAAAAGGGTGGGCTTCAGGACAACCTGCTCATATGCTAATTTAACCTATTATTTTAAATGGGCCACAATAATGCATGCAAGTTGAAATGACTAACTCCTTATAGGTAATGCCAAAGGCTATGGGAGCAATCGCATGCAGTCATTAGCGCTGAACCTTAGATTTTAAAGTGCATGGTAATTATGTATGTATGCAGTGTATATTTTGTATGTATGTGTGTCAATAGATGCATGTAATTTTCACTAATGCAATTTAATTCTTGCCATGGGCATTGCTAGCACGAGAGGCTCATGACCCACATCTGCTGGTTATTGCCCCGGGTCCCACCGCCATGATCCCTTGCATTTTCTTTCTTCCATATGTTACTTCTGCAGCTGCTGGCTTCTCTCCCTGCTTGCCGACTTGCCCACCAAGTGTCCAACCTGTAGCACAGAGCAGGGGAAAACTCCCAGAGCACTTCACTCAGCTTTGTGTTACAAGGCTGACAGTCGGTAGGCAAGGACATATGGAAGAAAAATCGTGCTGGAGTTTGAGGCATCCAAACCTGGAGCATTTCTATTCACTGTTTGGTCTTACAAGTGGATTTTCTTTGGCACTTAGGTTAGAGGAAAGAATGACAAAAACAGAAATTGGAGGGATGGTAGTGAAAGCAGCTTTAACAGCAGCAAAAGTTGTGCGTTAGCAAACTTAGTGCAATATACAATTAGGCCTATTTATCCATACAAATGGAGAGGCAACTCTGCATTATTCACTCCTGACCCCTGCACTCTGTTCTTCACCTACTCCTGACTCATGTAGTCTGTGCATTACTTACTCCTGACTTCTGTTCACTGTGCATTACATAATTTTGTCTCTAGCATTTTTACACAGTTCTGTCCCCTGCACACTGTGCGTTATTTAGTCCTGATCCCTGAACTCTGTATGTTACGCACTCCTGACCCCTGCACAATGTGCAATACCTAATACCTCTTCTCTGGCAGCCAGAGAAATTACAGCTGAATGTGGAAGTGATGTATACAGGTGGGAGAGTGCTGATCTCTCTCCGATCCTAATACTGATAGCTGCCCAACTGTTCCCAGGCCCACGGAGGGGAAAGCAGAGCCAAGGATAGACGGTAACGGTGGGGGAGGTGCTGAAAGGGGGGCACACTGTTGGCCACAGTACAAGCAATCAGACGGCTATAGAGCTGCCCGAACGCTTGTATGCAACAGCCATTACCGGCTGTTTACAACTGTTGGTGTGTTCTGCTCAAAAAAGCTGTATATATTTATGGTGCCCTCCTGTAAGGAGCTTGCAGTCCGTCCATTTATTTACAACGGGTGGATGGCAAGAATTTAATAAGTGAGGGTCAACAAATGCTTTCTATGTTTTAGGTAGATCCAGTTATTATGTGATGCACAGGCCTATTTAAGTAAACAAAAAACGTCCTTTACTTTCCCTAGCTTAGCCAAATACGTCTTCATTTGTATCTCATTTGCTCTCCCTCCCAGACACTGCAGCCCACAGTGGTATGGTTTCAGTAACAAAGAGTGTCACCACTATATTCCAGACTCCATGTAACACAAGCTAAGAAGATTTTTTTTAGTGACACTCATAATTGTTGATAACACATTGTTTGAGCCATCCACAACCTTTTAGACACAGTCATGCTGTGTAGTAGCATACTCTCATAAATATAAAGAACAATTTGAATATTGAGCAGATATGATATGTAAGATATGATATGTCAATATATAAAAACTTATTGACAAATATACATTTAACGGAGGTCCATTGACTTGCAATTTCAACCTCCGTTGACTTCTGTTCTGTTGCGTTTTTTTAATAATTTTTTTGTAATTTTTTTGCCAATCTTTATTTAAATTAACATGTCCTGAGTGGAAAAACTTCTTTGTATTTCTTTTTTAGTTTCGTTCCATTGCATTGACATCCATTTTTGATGCGCAGCATTACTTTTTTCATCGCACTGCAGTGGAAAGCCTAGTAGTGCAAGTTAGTGGCTTCCTGTTTCCTCCTTGCACTGTTCAGTGGGTGCGTACTTCCTGAACCATCTGCGGTGTAACTTCCTCTCTGCTTGCTGCTTTGCCAATTAAATTTACAAGCCAGGTTTTAATTTGACTGGTGGCTGTAAGAAACATCTGAGTACTTGCACTGTGAAACATCAGGCTTTCTATTTGTGAGAGACAACAAGAAGCCTGCAGTACCATTAGGAATAGCTTTCCTGCATAAAAAAAAGGAATTCTTCATTTACCCCCCACAAAATTCGTGATGTGGTCTGGTGCACTAAAGCCATGTCTGAATGAAATGCTGAAACCCTGGGCAGACAGTGTTTCTAAATGCATTTCAAGGATTAATTTTTAATTTTAACCAGCATGTGATTTTAATAAGCTACTCTGTTTTTATGGCCATCATTTTCTTACCATTTTTTTTCCCAGAGATCTCAGGTGCAAAACAAACTGTCTTATTAAAAATGTGTCTGAAGATTTTGACCTAACTGGTAAATAAGCCAATTTTGCAAAACATGTACTTGCACAGTACTAATGCATTGTCCAAACACAAAGTATTAATTGACCATCAGGGATGCTACAACAAAAGAAGAAGCAGTGTTGAAGTAGCTTGCCAATTACAAAGGATTATTTGTAAAGACTAAAGGCTTATATCGGCTTTGTTATGATCAAAAATTCAGGACTAGATTATTGGTATTTACAAATTGTTGCTTCTGTATAAGGAATATAAATATAGAATGCACCCTATTACAATGGTACAGTTAAATGTAACAATATTTGTAGCTGACCTGAATAGGCATTGAATTTCTAGACACATTCCACACAGCTGCTAGCTGTCTGCTGCAGAATTCATGCACAAACTAACTGCTGGATACACAAGTTAAATCAGACTATTTTTGGGTTCATACAGGGATTAATATTCTCGCTGCTTCAGTTGAGGGATATTCTAGAAAATACAAAATCCTATTGGTTTCCCTTGCACTATTGGATGGATAGTTGTGGGGTGCTTACAGTGCAGAGTGATTTTTTATCCATGAATTATAATCAAAGACGCCATGGGTTATCACCACAACTAAGGCTAATACTGTCCATAGACAGGTTTATATCTTCTCAAGAGTGTCAGGTAGGAAGATATCACACACTTCATCCAACCTTAACAAATATGCATGTGTGGAGAATTGGAAAATCTTTCTGGGCAATAATGAACAATTCCAAATTCCTAAAGAATTCATCATCACCTTCTTGCAGTATGGAAATCGTCTTATAATCTCAAATGATGCTTGAAATTGAGATCACCACTTGCTCTTAGCCTTAGACTGGTTTCTGAGCACCTTTAATTTGACATGGAAGAAGTACAGATGCAGCAGTGAGTTTACCTTTGAAATGAGTTGAGCAAATGCCTGCAAGAAGATTGCAGGAGAGTGTGGTAAAAGCTCCTTCTAACATTCTTCTAGGAACTGTCTACCTGTAAATAAGATGGCGATTCATAGCAGTCACATGAGCAACACGCTGAGAATAGAATTGCAACTTGTCACATTGTTTTCTATGGGATGGCTGCGGATTGATAACTGCTGCCAAAATAATGGATATCATTGTGCTTTAGTGACGTATATTCTAGCTTTAAATATAACCTAAAATGGGAAAAATTGTAGCTTGTCATTGCTGTCCAAATTTATTTAAACTTCTTACCTAGCTATTTCTGGCTTTATGTTGTAAGTCTCTAACCCAGATCAAGCATTTAGTAAGTTAGGTGTATTCAAAATATACCCGATGTGCATACTTCCAAGTAGACCTGACCTCAAAAATAAATATTTGCTGTGTTACAGGGAACATTTAGAAATGTCAATTGCGCCTAAGCAGTACACATAATAATTGACCCTTTTACTGGAATGTCTCTGGGAAAATGGCAGTGCACTTCTAGGTTTGTAAGGGTGACTAGGCACTCCTGTGCCTACAGCCTCATAGTTATATATCTGCAGTGTGAGATCTAAGGCACTCCTGCCCATGACTGCTTGATTTAAAGTAAGATTTGGTGACATTACCACGGTGATGTTCTCCTTTCTGGAGGCTCTGACATAAGGAAGCAAAGCCATTCCTCTTCCAAGATGGCTGCCTCCACACAGAGAAGCAGTGTACACAATCATGGTAATAAAGAAAGATCAGCTGCAGGAAGACCACAAGCAATGCTGGTGAATAGTCCTTCACCCTCTACCTGCCATTTCTACAGATTTCAGTTCGTCTTTAAAGTACAAAGCCAATGGATATCAGCATGACAGTTAGACAACTTAAATTCTTGGAAGGCGTAATACATATTACTGTCAGAACAAGTGCCCATTTTTAAATAGTCTACATAAAGATACTTCCTAGTGTGAATAAATGCCCACCATTTCACTGCTGTAAACTCTGAACACCAAGTGCAAATATGAAGCTGACTGAGGACTTTTGTGAGAGTGAGTGGGGCTCCAGCCTGTTCATTTCAGCAGAAGGAATGTTAGGGTTAAATAATAGGTGTACTTTTGATGCAGACACATAAGGAGAGTCTGAAGGTCTACATACAGGCATAAACACAAATGCATGGGCCATCTGAACATTCATGTTTTTATAAGTGGGGAGGTGGGATGCCTAAGCTGATTTCTGGAGTCAGGTCACCTTGCAAAACAGACAAAGATTTCGAACCTGATTACTATTTCCTGTGCGGTCCCTCTGCAGGCACTGTTTGCAAAGACCGATTAAAAGGAGATCTTTGCCCAATTCAACTGATATTGGTGCAAATCAACTTAAAACTATATACATGTAAAATGGATCTCAAACTTCTTTTTTTGTTTCAGATTTCTAACATAGCCTAAAGGCAGTAGGCCACCATGATACTGGCAAATTAGGTTATATACAGCTTCTTAATCTTTATGCCAATGAAAAAAATTATGTCATACCCACCCAAGATTATTAGGTTTTGTGTCCCTCCAAAAACAGCAAAAGTGTAATTCAATTTAAAAATTAGCAGTTTAAACAAAAAAACATAAAACATTAAAACAACAAAAATAAAACCAATTGTGCTGGAGGCGTTAGAAGAGTGTGGTTACACACAATACATAATAACAACGTGGCTAAAGATTGTCAAATAACCCAATGCAGGCTCCTATATACTTTGTATATCGGATAAAGAACCATCTTCACATATTTATACTGTGGCCTCTAAGAGTGGGACAAATTGTCTAAAATAAGGAACTCTCTTATGCCCTAGGACCACCAATCAGATTTAAACATGCCTGGAAATGACAGTTGTACAATAAAAGTTTGAATCTGGTTTGCTGCAGAGTAAATGAGACCATTTAAAAAAAGGGAAGGTCGAAAAGAAAAAAAAAGGTTACACTGGTAAACATACCTGAAGACACAAATGAGCCCCATGTCAGATTAATGATTCTGGTCACCTTGATAGTGAAGCAATTACTAACATTCCAGTTACATTATCCTATGGAGATTCTCTTTTTCTACCTTTATTGTTCCCTCACTGGCTATTACATTTCAGCAGCAAAAGAGAAGATTCTACTAATGATAAGGAAAACTGATTTTTCAGTTATTCTGCCATTGCAAAGTGACACTGGCAAAACTGAATCATCACATAATCATCCCTACAACATGGCTTAAATCATGATTTATGGAAACGGAGTAAAACTGGAATGGCTGCCCATGATAACCAACCAGATTTCAGATCTGAAGTAAACCTAGGAACTGAAATTGTTCGCTAACAGCTCCACTTTACCTCTAATTTTCATAATCTAGTCCTATTATGCTTAGTAATTACACAAGTCTCAAGCCATCACGTTGCAGCAATGAGAAATTATTTTACTGCTCCATAACAATCACATCTACCTTTTCATTTAGTAAATGTCATTTTCCAAATCATGATTGGTGGCTAAGGGCAATTCAGACAATTTTTATTTATGATTTTTCTTATATAAGGTTAACTTGTATAAGAGAGATTGAGAGACTGATTTATGAGTTATAAGTCGGCTTGAGGCTCATGCCAAGTTGAATCTAGGAACTTACACTGCTTGCATTTAACAAAGTACACATTTTTTAAATCTGTGACTTAATTAAAATAATACTTGATTATACTGCCATGAAGGTTCTTCCTATTGTTTCCTAATTGTGCTTCTGTGTTGTCACCCTGTCACATATGCAACCGATGATGTGGTGATGTCACTACTGTGCTGATAATTTTTCTCTTTGCCGGAGGCTCTGATATGAGGAGGCAAAACTCTGTCTCTAGCAAGATGGTCCCATAAAGTCACAAAGCACAGTAAATCAGTAATGTAGAAAAGATTAGGCTGAAGGGAGACCACGGACAATACTGGAGCCTAGTTCTTTGCTCACTGTGTATTTTTTTGGGCACAGTTTCCAGAGTTCAGTTTGATTATATTGACTCCTTAACATACCTCCCAACTTTCTGAGATGAGAAAGAGGGACACCTTTTAGCACCAAGCCTGTAGGCAAATTATGTACCCCTGCCACACCTCAGTTATGTGCAGCATGAAGGATTAGGGTTAAACATACCAGTACTCTTTTCATCACTACTTTTCCTTTATATTGGTTTCTCAAATTAATAATTCAATAATAAAAATGTCTCTGTGAAAAGTTTAGTGTAACATTACACTTTAGGTAGTTAAATAGTGCATTTATTATAGAGGTCTATACACTAGACCAAAAAAGAGGAGCAACACAGGAATAATGAGGGACCAAAGGATTAGGTTCCAAAAGAGGGACACAGCTGGTATGCAATGTATTTCATCAAAAGGCTGTTGCTCAAGTACTTCATGAGTGGTGTTTGTTTCCTAAATAAAAATAGAAAATTACATAAAAAGTTTGCCAAGTTTGACACTGCCATCTGAAAGTGAAATGTTTCCCTGAGATATACAACTGATGCCAAAACCACATACTATTCCTAAACTATGCCAAATCAATAATATGTGAAAACATAATTTTCTTTCAATTGGGGCTGCCCCTCATCACTGTTGCTAAGATATAAACTGCTTATATTGATTGAGTGTGACACAAATGTATTCTGAAGAAGGCTGTGGAATGCAGCTCCGACTGAATCAACCTTGGCTCCGTTTTTTCAAGATATGACCTTTAAAGCCTTGTGTCTTCAACTATTAAAAGTGTTAAGCATTTCTTTAAGCAACGATTAAAGATACTCAAGTTTAATAGCAGTCAACTGGAGAGTTCTAATAAAGCAGAACTCCAGCTCTGCCAAGTCTCAGTCTTTATTTAATAAACTTACTGGAACGTAAATTCTAATCAGTGGGTCATCTAGGGCCTTTGTCACATGTATACATTTGTAACATACTTTTCCAATAGTGACATTTGTAAGGAAATTATGTCAGTATCCTTCTTCAACCTACTTGTATGTGTTTACGCTTCTCACAGGGCCGTGCTCATTACATGTGCTCACTTTAAGTAACAGTTTGTGAGCCTGATGAGCTTCTATTGCTCGTTCTCAGGTGGCTGACAAAAATAAAAATTCTGGTACTTATGCTAATTGCTTTAAAAAAAATAACGATCCCAAGGCCCTTGGGGTCTAGTCTCTGTAGTATATTCCCAGCTGCTATCTGATAAACTTATAGGGTCTCCATTGGTGTTTGGATCTAAATGACAGCAGTGTATCCCTACTTTAGCTGACAAAGATTGGGTGTACATTTGTTCTTCACATCTAATGGTGTCACCGGCTGTAAATAATAAATTGATTCAGTTACATAATATTCATCAAATATTTTTAACACCCCTGTCACTTTGTAGGATGAAACATATGTCTACCACTTACTGTCTGCAATGTTCACAACCAAGTGCAGACCTTTTCATATGATTTGGTCCTCCCAAGTGATTGCAAACTTTTGGTGGTTGATGACGTCTACATTATCTTTAATGTTATCTAAATGAGTATTGTGTACTCATGAAGTCTGTCTTTTTGGCCTTCCCGATGATGGGGAGTGACCTCATTCTACTAGGATTTTCTTGAGAGAAACGCTGTTTATGGCTCGTAAACGAATTGCTACTAAGTGGATGCAGTCGGGTTACCCTATGGTCTCTCAGGGGACCACGATGGTTATTCATATAATTCCTTATGAGAATCTTATTTATGTTCATAGAAATTATCCTACTTAACATTAACGGATATGAGGTGTCTGGAAGAAGTATGCTAAGGCTGTTGGCCTCTAGTACTGTTTGGGCATTTCCCACCGTGGTCTCTTTTTACATTCATAATATATTGTATGTATTTCTTTTGTATACTTTTCACAGTTGTCTATGCATCTTGTATTGTTTTGTACCAAATTGTCATAAGGGCAAAACTATTTGCCTTGCATACCTGTGCAATCCTTTCATGAATACATTATTGCATTCACTGATCTAATAGCTAGCAACACTATACCTGGCCAAGAATAATTCCATCATTCTTCAAGCATACTTCCCCAACTTCCCTCATTTGAAGGAACTTCCTGTGTTCTGCAACCAAATCCCTCTGTCCCTCTCTCCTTCTCAGTTAGACTCATTAGACCTAACATGGGTCTGCTTGGTTCAGCTAAACGGAACAGACACAGATGACACAAAACTGACATACGTTCTGTACACTGAGTGGATGGAAAATCATGAAAAAGGGGCCATAGGATCACCTTGCAAGAGCAGAGGCTTGCAGTGGCAGCCAAATTACTTGTATCATGACAGGTTTCCTTTCATGCCATTCTATTAAAAAAACAGACTGAGTAGACAGCAAATTTTGGTAGATAAGTCCATTTTTTAAATTATGATGAACTTTTGCTTTTCAAGTTTCTGCACTGAAACCAGCACCCCTGCAGGCATTGTTAGTGAGCTCTATATGAAGATGTATGATTTAATCGGACAAGTTAACACTCCTGCCAAATTGGCATTCCACTAATACTAGCTCTAAGCGTATGACAGTTTGTGACAAGTTTCTGTAACAACTCCAGAATTACTGTATTCTACCAAATCAGCAAAAGCATGTAAAGAGAGTGAAAAAAATATGTAAACTGTATATTTGTATAAAAGATCAAGGAGAGTGGAATCACTTCAAAAGATCTCTGCATTTACATTAGTTCTTCATATTCTTTGAGGCATGTGAAATGTTCAATCTGTTTTCTGTTTTTAGCAATAAAGCATTTGCATAATCAGAAAATCTACATAATTCACACAGAGTCACTAGGAGGATGTTATGTTGTAGTCTTGTTTTCTGGTCTTCAGAAACATGATTAGATTTTTAAGGACCTGTCTCACGCGGTCAGCAGCAGATTCTGTCAGCTTAATAGAGTCGGCGATCTGCTAGTAGGATTATAGGTTATAGGACAACAGTCATAAAAAGGCTTGTTTTCTGTTATGTTGATGTGGAAAATAAATAGAAATTCAGTAATCAATATTTCAGTTTTGTCATATATACTTAATTAACTGCTTTCTACATAATTATAAATAGCACCGAAAATTATTGTGATGTGGACATTGGATCTAATTTGCTGTTGGGAAGGTTAACAATAATTTTTTTCCTGAAAGAAATATGGGGTCTGCCATGGATAACCACATTTTAAAAATGCCAATTTAACTGGCTGCTATACTGATCTAATAGCTAGCAACACTATACCTGGCCAAGAATAATTCCATCATTCTTCAAGCATACTTCCCCAACTTCCCTCATTTGGAGGGACTTTCTTTCATCTGTAACCAAATCCCTCTGTTCCTCTCTCCTTCTCAGTTGGCCCGATGTGCCCGATGATCTGATGTATAAATATCTATGAAAATGTTCTATTTATCGATCAAAAATGGTATTAAACACGAAAACCTTCATCCTATCACTTAATTATCTTGTTTGCTATTTTAAAAAACAAAGCCAGCATGGAAAAAAACGATTCTGCATTTAACCAATTATTTTTGGCACATAAATCTGCATAACTGGGGGCGTAATGAGTGTGTCCATTACCTAAATACATTGTGCTTGAAGATGACCCTCTTTCTCATGTCAGAAAGTTTGGAAGTATGAGTATGCAGATCAGCAAAATCAAAATAAAGTCAAAATTCCTTTTCTGCATGCTTGTTCTGGGTTACTGAAGCAAATGTATTAAAGCTAAAGGGTCATCATGATAGATAGGCAATCAGCATTTCCATGATGAGAAGTTCAGGCAGCCTCTAAGTTTTCTATGGAAAGGTTTCTTTTAGGCTCCCTTTACACATGAGCAGTAACTACATACAGGTTAATATAATGTGCAATATACTGTGCGTTAACGACCATTGTGTGTGTATTTTAATATAATACACTGCCAATGTGGTACATTTGCAAGAAACACCACAACACACGCATGGTTAAGACATTTTACTGCATGTTACCACAACACAGATATGTGAAGCCAGTCGTAAGAGCCGAAGTTACAAGTCATGGATCAGTGTGTTATTTTTTCATATAGAGTTTACAGGGTTTAGTTAAAATCTATTCATGAATGCCCCAGCTTCTAGTCTGAGTCTGACAGGAAAGGTTTTTTTCTCCTGGCTTGAAGCTGGGGAATAACCAAGGTGCAACAGCACTACCCAGAAAAGTTGGAAAGCTGAAAAAACAAAACAAAAAATACATGGCAAGGAAATCCATTGCTTAGAGGAAAGTTTCTGAGAGGTAAACACCCTCAACATTAAAGATGTATCCACCCATCTTTACTGCATAAAGTACAACACATTTTATGGAAACCAATGAATGAAAGTCCTTACAATATACGTATATTGATTATTGCATTTATGTGTACTTCTCCCATAAATGTAACAAAAAAAAATAAACATGTTTCTATTAGATGCCATTTAATGCTATAGATGTGACAGCTGTAGGTGGATTGGGCACCTTCATATAAATGCAAATAAACATATGCTGTCAGCATAGAGTAAGCACTGTCAGCATTTTATATTCAATAAGGTTCTATCATGCCTGGAAAGACCACCTACTGGACTTTATAATGGCATATACTTCATATAATATTACATTTGCATGTAAAGTTGGTATATTTGACAAGTCTGTCAGCTTAAAATAGTCCAATATTTTCTATATCCACCTGACAAATTATTTGTATTTCTTTAACCATGATTATTTTATTTTCTGATAGGAAATAACAAAACTATTTGGTGTCTAAGTGATGTGCTCAATATAGCGCTGTCCCTTGCTACCTCTTCCCTGTAAACGCACTCCCCGATCAAAAATTAGTAGAGAGAGAAAGAGCAATGAGAGAGAGCAATGAGAGAGCTTGAGGCGGAGACTTAAAAATTTAAAACTATAAGTGTTTGGGCAAAAATATCAGCACGTACTTTATTGGGGAAATGTATTTTTATGGACTGATTGTGTTGAGTGTAAAAACACAGATATTTTAATACTAATTTTACCTTTAATCTAACCCTAAAAATTAGACAGAACAAAATTCTACTATCCTCCTATCCACTAAGGATGGTGCCATTTTGGTCTCTATTTAGATCTGCAGTGGCTATGGTGCTACACACGTGACGAGCTATGACACTAGCCATTTGAGAATTGAATGTTCATCTGAGAGATGACATAAGCATGCTGGCAACTGTAACTTTTATTATCATTGCCATATCTTGGATGTGGCATATACCGCACATACACTAGTAGGCAAAGTGGAAATGAAAGCACTGCAGAAAACTTTTTTATATTTGATTAGAGATCTAATTGAGCATTTTTAACTTGTGCTTTATTTTGGGAAGCAGTTATATCTGTGGGTTTAATTGTGTTTCCAAGAAGACTTAAAAGAAAATAGAGGTTGCTATTGCTGACCTCTGTTTCTGAAAATGCTGTTTTTTTGGCTGTTTTCTGTTGACATTATGAGGCACTGATCTGGCACAAGTAAGGAGAGCATTCTGATTTGACTTTGGCTTTCCAATCTGCATGCTTTTCCAGGTCAGCGACTCACAAAGTACTAAAGCCAGATAAAGCTAGTATTCTTAAAAGAAAATGCAAATTGTTAACATTAACCTATAGCTCTTTAATTAAACCTATCAATAAACCCTATGCCTCTTACTTAACCCTAAATTAACATCCCAACCCTTGACTCTAAGCCTAACCATAACTTATCCTTCTCTATCAGTAAATGTACTCCCAAAAAATATTAGCACTGAAACCAAATAGTACCTGACCAGGGTCTTTCAGTGCAAAATTCAACCAGCGCTCATATTTCATAGAATGATTCAGCAAAGGCATAGTTATATCCTTGTCTTATCCAGGTTACTGCACATCTGTATCAGGAAAGTAAATCTCCTACACTTAGAGCAGGACTTACCATTATGCACTGTATGCTTGTGCCTACAGGTAGCACTGAGAAATAGGCAATGCATTTTTTTCCCCACGATCAACAAAAATAAAAAATCAATTATTCATATAGAAACAATGTTCTAACATGGTTAAAGCTGCACTCTGGGCAATTATAAAAGATGCACATTTATGCAGCTGTGTAGTGCAGTGTAAGTACCTTAATTTGACTGGGAATATACTCTTGGAGTCTATGAACCACAGAGTTCAGATTGGGAAGGGGGAGACAGCAGGAAGCCAATCGGTCATGCTGCAGTGCAAGGAGCATGCGGATAGGAGCAAAAAGCAAACTGCTGCTTCTCTTTTCACTGTCTATTCACAGAGTGAGGGCAGGGAGGAGATTTGTAAATGTTACTGAACTGCAGCAGGGAAAGATCTGGTATCTTCCCCTGCCAGATAGGGTTTTGCTGTGTGGGAAAGCTGAGTAACTCTCTGGACAGAACTGACAGAAATACAAATCTTGACAGTTAAACAGCTCCCATACATGTATTTCATCTTCATATTTACCTATATGTCTGGAGTTCAGCTTTAAGGACTATTAAAACAAGAAAATGTCCTGTGTAAAAAAGGTGATCCCAGCACAGAAGGATTCTTATGTATGCTAAAGGTTGTGTGTCTACAAGCTCCAGAGATGGAAATCCAGCCTTGCCCACCTTATAACCTAATGGTTTCTACATCTCCCTTAATATTTTGATGGCTAGACTTAAAGAGAAGTGTAAAAGTTGTCATTAATTAGGTAAGAATCCAATAACAATAATAGGTATGTCTGCAAAATAGATGCATGTTCTAACAGATTGCTAAGAGGACAAACCAGAGAAAAGCACATAACTGTAAATACATACTTACGCATATAGTGCATATGCAAAAAAGTTATAAATACATACTATACAAATGTATATTTTGTACTAGCACGTACCAATTTCATTGAAGCCACTGTATCCAAGTTCCTGTCTACTCAGACCAAGGTTTTCCAGATCCATACACTTAAAGCCTCGGGGACACTGGTATCCTTCTCCATCTGGTGAACAATGCGTATCCGGAATGGCAAGATTATTCCAAGTCACATTTCTGGAATAACAAAAATAGAGAAAAGAATGCAGTCACGCTTACAAACACAAAACTGACAGAATTTTATAGATTAAAGGTAGCGCTGGCTCATTAAAGGCAAACTATAGTGGTTTTTAGTAATTTTTATTTTTATTTTGTGTAGGTTTTTAAACTAGTAATTTCTTTTACAATACATTTTTATTAAGTTTCAGAAGAATATACCAGAGTGCATTACAGTAATTGTTGCACATAGTAAGAGGATTAGTCATAAACAAAATATTAGTCAATTAGAAGGCAGAGCTCAATTGAGGCAAAAAAAATTACAAATTCTATAGAGTCTATATTGGTGTGCCCTGAGTGGTCGGGTTGTAGCTTGGAGTACTCACGGCTTAAGGTTGGTGATGAACACCGAAGCCTAAACATTATCTTGTGTACCAGATCTATAGAATCAAAGATTAGAAAAGGAGGTCCAGGAAAGATAATTGACAGTCAGATTGGAAAAAGAATGGAGAGGAAGGGGATAGGGCTGGATAGTTAAAGGGGGTGGAGCAAGGCAGGAAAGGAAAGAGGGGTTCCCTGGGTAGGTCTGACCCCACATACTTTAATATTCATCAATTTAGTGGCCATTGGCATTCATTTAACATCTGGGGGCATATAGTGGGTGATCCAAGTAGTCCAGATCTTATGCAATTTACACATGGAGCCATGGAGAGTTACTAATAGCTTTCCATTCACGAAATACAAAGACTTTTTCAGCTTAACCTGTACAATAGTAGGTGTGGTTGATTTCCGGGCTTTCGCTAAGGTTTGTTTAGCTGACGTGAATATGAAGGTTACAAGTTTGAACTAGGTGGTACTAATGCCCAGAGGTTTTAAATTCAGTAAAGCTTCCCAGTGATTTTTCTGGAGGCTTCTTCCCAGTACAGTGTAAATGAGTTGGTAAATGCTGAGCCAAAACTGTTTGATTTTCAGGCAATCCCACCATATGTGTAAGAGGGTGCCCACAGCTGGACATCCAATAAAACAGTTAGGGAAGGCACCTTGCAAAAAGTTGTTGAGGAAAAAATGTTGAGGAACCATGTACCATCTTAGCAGAAGTTTGTAACTGGCTTCTACCGCGATGTCCCAAATTTGGGTGCTGTCAACCCAATCGATTTGTTTCTGTAGATCCCATTTCTTTAGACTAATGTATAATAAGAGGGTTGGGCAGTGCTCTTCTAATAGAGAGGAATAAACAATAGAAATTGCTCCCTTCCAAGTAGGGTCATGTAAGCAAGAATGTTCAAATGAAGTAGTTTTAGGGAAGGGGATCTGAATGTTTAAGCAAAAATTTTACTTTTAATTTGCTAATATGCAAAAAAAAACCTCAGATGTTGGTAACTCTTGTTTTATGGTTTAAAAACTCAGAATACTGTCTGACGTAAATAGATTGTATATGCAGCACAGGCATGCCCTGGTCCAGTTTCTGAATCTTTGGGGTTCATTCTTCCTAGGAAGAAATTACGGATTGTAGGTTCTGGTGACCAAGGGGAAGTAAGGGGACATTAGACTCCCAGAATTTTTAACCAAACCCCAACAGTCTAGTAGAGTGCTTTGGAATACGGTTACCTACAGTATATGTTTGTGTCGTTATGGTAAAGAGCCATGTGCCAATCACTATGGGTGCCACTTCCATGGCTGCTAAACTCATTCATATGGGAGTGAAGGCATCAGGTGGTATGAGAGAAGCAGGGCAATTTGGACTGCATAGTAGTAGTTAGTCACATAAGGGAATGAAAGCACATCTTTGTTCTTTGACTTTTCTTTGAGACACTTGCTTTGTTTTGTCTTGCAATATATCATTGAAGAGCTGTGCAAGGTGTTTTACTAAGATTTTGGTGTACGTTTTGTTGTAAGAGGCTGTAAAGCCATCAGGACCTGAGTGTTTGTTGGACTTTAGGGTCTTGATAGTGGCCTATATTTCTAAACACAAGGGCAGATTCCCCACACGGCCACCAAGGCCATGGCCTTGGGGATTGCAGGGAGTAGAGGGGCAGCACAGCCGATACTGGCCCCAGGGATGTGGAATTCCTAACACCCGACGCCCCGGACATGCAGTTCTGGGCAGATTTTTTTTTCTACATTTAGCCATGCTGTGGACAAGGAGGGCTAAATGTACAGCGGGGAAGCTGCAACTCATTTTGTACTAGTAGTCTCAGCGATGTCGCCGAGGTCACTTGAAATAAGCCTGCAGGCCTGTCCCCCCTCCGCTGCCGCCCCCTCCATGGTCCCCCCCCACCGCTGGAGCTGTGCTCAAACTCCTGTATTGGAGGTGACAGGTTCAATAAAGAGAACCTGTCACCTCCAAATGCTATCATATAGGGACTTGTTAGCTTCTGTGTGATAGGAATAAAGTTAAGTAAAAAAAAAATTAAAAAAGAAAGAAATAATAAATAAAATATTTGTTTTAAATGTTATAAAAAAAGTTAAAAATTCCGAAATTAAAAATGATAAAAAATAATAAGATAAATAGAAATTTAAAAAAGTACAGGTGTACTATCTGTACCCCATACTGCCATCCAGTGCAGCCCTGCGCCACGGATTTTGAATTTTGCTCATTGATGAGATGTGCTTCCTAGCACAATTAAATAGTAGGGATGCACTGATTCTAATACTAGTATCAAGATTGGTGCCGATACCGAGTATTTGGAGGAGTACTGCGCTGGTGGGTGTGGGGTGGTACTGTGCCGGCACCAGGAAGGAGGAGGCAATGTGCAGCCGGACCGATACTATTATACACAGCTTGCAAAACCAACAAACAGACGGCGCCCTGTCCTCGTGTAATACAATTTATTAATCAATGAACCTATAAGCTGACATAAAATACTACTGACATGGTAATGCTAGCTAGGCAGCTTTGCGTGGGCTCTGCCTTGTACCATTCATTCAGTGATTACCATGTGAGTAGTATTTTATGTCAGCTTGTATATTCATTAATCAAGAAACCGCATTACACGGGGACAAGGCGCTGTCTGTTTGTTTGTTTTGCATGTTTTGTGAGGAATACTTCCCAGTGGCCTTTTGATGACGGCAGCCTGCAAACGATTGTTGGAGGAGAATATCATTAGGAGTCTGCTGAGCGCTGTGGTGTGCCTTTTTCTGGACTATCAAACAAAGCTGCCTGAGGTCCCCAGCAATCTCAGGACCTCAGGCAGCCGAAATTCCTACAAAACCGTATTTAATAGGGATGCACCGATACAGTTTTTTCGGTATCGAGTACCGATATTTTCTTTTTTGGTACTCGCAGATACCGAATATCGATATCGGGAGTCCCATTAAAGAAGCTGGGCGGCGCGTTAGCCGGTAAGCTGGCTCCATGTTCCCTCGTCACTGGCTTCCTGCTTGGTCGGGAAGCTGCCAATCAGGAAGCCGGGCAACGAGTCATTACCCTCCTCCCCGGCTTCCTGATTGGCCAGAAAGCCAGCTCCATGCTTCCTTGTCATTACATGCTGCCCGGCTTACTTAATGGGACTCCTGGTATCGGTATTCGGTATCAGCGAATCTATTTCCTTTTCCTCTTTTTGTCTGTTTTTTTTTTTCTTTATGCTCGCACATGTGAGCCGTTTAGTACATAGATGTTGGACAGAAAGTCTTTTATTGATATAGATATGGAGGAGATCATAACAAATGTTTGCTTCAGACATAGGTGGATCCCTAGGCCAGATATTCCTCTCAGACTGTTCTGATTTTTGATTTTGGTGATGGGGGATAAATTGGCAAGAATAGGTGGATAGATATGTTCTGTTGTACAGAACTATTATATATTGTGTGTGTATGGCCTCTAGTGATCCCCTCCTACTACTTGATTAAGCTAATGTGGAAGAAACTGTAATGCAATTGTATGCTATACTGACTGTGCATCATGTGCTATTTTATTGTTTTATTGTACTTTGAAAAATTAATAAAATACTTTGAAAGTTAAGATACTGGCGTGTATTAAAAGAGGAATTGTAGCAAGAGATCAAAGAGTAATACTTTCACTTCATAAATCATTGGTTCGGTCCCATCTTGAGTATGCGGTACAGTTCTGGTCACCGACTCCCAGGAGGGGCATCCTGAAACTGGAGAGAGTTCAGAGAAGGGCTACAAAATCAATTAAGGGGATTGAAGGCCTGAGTTATGAAGACCGCATTCAAAGTCTTAACTTATTCACCTAAGAAAAGAGGCGATTAAGAGGGAACTTTATTGCAGTCTTCAAATTCATCAATGGGTCCACAATATTAGGAACCAACTGTTTAATCCTAAAACTATATTAAGAACCCGGGGACACAACAAGAGGTTAGAGGAGAGCAGGTTCAATCTTAGAATTCGCAAGGAATATTTTACTGTGAGAGTAGTGAAGTTTGGAATTCCCTCCCACAGGCGGTGGTATCTGCTTATAATATGATAATTTCAAGAAACTACTGAATGAGTTTATTCTCGCACAATCTACAGGGATATGTAGTATGAAGTTGTAAAGCCAGACACATACTCACATACATAGATTGAACTGAATGGACCTTGGTCTTTTTTCAACTTTACATACTATGTTACTATGTTACTATGTAAGTGTCGTCTTCCAATACCACATTTTAGAATGGAACTCCTAAGCCAAGGAAGCATATACATATATGTTATAAGATTTTCCTGCCAAAATATTTATCCTTCTCTTTAGCCAGTCCTGTGATTCACATATTCCTGCCACAATGCATACCTAGGGAAGAAGATTCCCTTTTGTCTTTTACACCTACGCAGTGCAGACTGGTCATCTTGGCAGTCTTTCTGCTTTCCCCTCCAAGTGCCTGAAAACAAACTAGATTAACACCACTGTGCAATACAATAGAGCCCGTTTGTCTAAAAGGGAGGGTCGTTCGTTCTCCGCCTACATTTTAGGATTATAAAAAGCTATTAATATAAAGATACAACTAGATTGGATTAGATTTTGATATTAAGAAGGTTTTCAACCTGAACTCAAACAAATGAAAACACATTAATACACAACCCCAATTCCCAAAAAGTTGGGATGCAACTTTGCAAATCTCTTAAACCCATTTTTATTCACAAAAGAAAATAGATAATATGATTGGGTATAAAAAAGACAATCTTAGAGTGTGAGAGTGTCCCAGAAGTAAAGATGGTCAGAGGTTTGCCAATCGGTGAAAAGCTGCTTCCAAAAAGTGTTGAACAGTTTCAAAATAATGATCCAGAAAGGCAGCCGTCTTCTCGGCCAAAGCTCATTTAAAATGGTCTGTCACAAGGTAGAAATTTGTTCTGTGGTCAGACTAATCAAAATTTGACATTCTTTTTGGCAACCATGGGTGCTGCCTCCTCCAGACTAAAGAGTAGGGGGATCTTCCGGCTTGTTATCTTTGCACTTTTAAAACATTATTCTGAAATTGTTCGACAATTTTTAGATGCAGCTTTTCACAGATTGGTGAACCTCTGCCTAACTGTACTTCTGAGACACTCTGGGGGTGATTTACTAACCTAAACACACGCACGCACCAGGTATGTGTGATTTTCACACAGCAAAACGTATTTATCAACCAAAAAGTCTCTAAAAGCATATTTCCACTAATGCCATATATGGAAAAATCATGCACATGATGCATATATAATGCTGATACACAGTTTAGACAAAAATGGTTAGCTCATCCATTTACATTCCTGCATTCACCAACGCAAGCAACACAATGTAGAGCTAATTTACACAACATCACCTTGCAATTCATGCTTGGCTTTGCACAACACACCTGCTGGGTGTGTACACACTACAAAGGTGTTTAGATTCCACCCATAGTTCATGCTGGGAGGGAACACACTACAGAGGTGTATACATGTTCGTGGTGTGTTTATAAGGTTAGTAAATCAACCCCCCTGACTCTCTAAGATGCTCTTTTTATACCCAATCATGTTACTGACCTGTTGCCAATTAACCTAATTAGTTGCAAACTGTTTTTCAGTTCATCTTGTTAGTACCACTTACTTTGCCAGCATTTTGTTGCCCTGTCCCACCTTTTTTGAGACTTGTTGTTGCCATCAATTTCAAAATTACCTTATTTTTTTCTTAAAATTGTATATTTTCTCAGTTTAAACATGTGATATGTTGTCCATTTTTTATTATGAATAAAATATGGGTTTATGAGACTTGCAAATCATTGGATTCTGTTTTTATCTAGATTTTATACTGTGGCCCAACTTTTTGGAATTTGGATTGTACCTATACAATTCTAACAAAGGGATCTTGATGTAGATAAATAACATTATTTTATTCTGCAATTATTTTTACAGGACAAAAACAGTTATACATTAAGATCATGACATACTAACACAGTAATGCATATGTGGTTAGTGGTTATTTACAACAATTACTTATACAGCAACATTTACTTGAAGTGTGTGTGTGTGTGTGTATCGGGTGGGGGGATTTTTAATTTTATTCCACCAGCATAATAATTACGAAGCCCAGCTGAGCTTAGTCAACATCTGCCATATACAAATCATTTATTAAGTCAGTCAATCACATAATGAGGCCTAGGGCTTTATATTTCCAGCTATATTTAACATAGGCTTAATTGGTAAGATAGATATTAATGTAAAATGTTTATATAATTTATTCAAAAACTATAATTCTGCTCACATACTATAGCACTGTTCAAATCAATCTCTAGTGCACTTTGAATGACCATTACAATAAAAAGGACAAAATCAGCCGGGAGGAATTGACCTTTTTGCTGTCCAAAAATAGCACATCCGTTTGCAGCTTTTTCCATGTGCAAAGTTCAATAAAACATACTTGCTGGGATTTTATGCTGCCTATAAATTTAGTCTATACGCTGTAAACCTCCAGGTAATGTAAACTTTTAATATTGTATTTGAAAATGCATTGTAAAACTTTCTGCCACAGTAATTGGTTCAAATATCTCCACATACACAATTTTCTACACAACATAGAACTCTGCTGGGCTTATTTAATAAGGCAAGGAGCAATGTACAAAGAAATCAGCAAAGTGTAATTGGATTGCTATAGCTTGCTGCACTTTGCACCTTATATTTACTGATCCACCAAATTGATGAAGAAGCCTGCATGGGGTAATCAAACCACAGAGTGCAAAGCATAGGTGCAGGCTGCCATTTTGGAAATGGTGGCATTTGACATGTGGGCTGAGATTAATTTCTGTGGGCTGTTTCATGCAGTAACAATAAATAACATCATATTTTACTGCAGTCCATACCCATTTTGTACTAAGGCCTACCGTAATTTTCACCTTTCAGTGATGTTACACGTATACTCCAGTTAAAACTGAAAGATTTTGAACATTTTGAGATGCATACAGGGAACAGTGCTTGAATGATCAGCACTTCTTAATACAGGCATAATTGTGCTGCGGCAGTCCACTCACATCCCTTTTGCATAGTTCCCAATTGTCTCTCTTTTGGAGGGACCGTTGCTCTTTTGGAACTAAATTTCGCTGTTCTGATTTTCTTCTTGCTTGGTCGGATGCATGGTTAAAAATTGTGGTATACTGCACAAAATCTTTCATCCAACCTCTAAACAATAGCTTTATTTTGAAGAGTTGGTATGAAGGAAAGGTAGTGTTGAAAATGCACTTATACTTTCAAATGAAATATTTTTTGGATCCTATTTCTTTTTAACTATAAGCAATGCAGGGGTTGTCCCTTGCCTAAATACTTTGTGCTAAAAGGTGTCCCTCTTTCTAATGTCAAAAGGGAGGTATTCCTTTTGTCAGTAATTTGGTGTTCTGCAAAAAATTTAGGACTAAGAAATTTCTCTCCACCAATTATAATCAAACTGGCCTTTAGCACTCACACCAATGTGTATGCGTTAAGGTGCATATAGGGGATGAACAGGTATGATAGTTGAAGTGGTTACGAAAGGACCTTATTTTAAAGTATACTCTCTAATTTCATACTCTGAAGTAATCTGCGCAAATAGAGGGAAAGTAATTTACTAGAGCACAGTCATGAGTGTATACAGTAGCAGTAGCATGACCCACTAGGAACTGTGATCTTTATGGCCAGTCTCAGACTGGCCCATTGAAGCATTCTCATGTGGGCCCCTGCTATTCCTGCATTCTGTCTCAGTAAAAAAAAGGGCCAGTGTGGTGGAATGCTCTGCACCCTGCACTCCAATTATGCTACCTCTGTTAGACAAAGTATACCCGTGCCCAACAGGTAATTTATAGCTCTGGCTTCGGCAGAGAGGCAACAGCATGCTCAGACAGGTAAAACCACTGAACACCAATGTGTTTATATTCGAAAATACAATATATACATTATATGTATATGCAAAAAAACTACAAAGTCACAGTGCCCTAAGCCCCCATTCACACGAGTAACAGCTGGCCCGTACAGATCTGTGCTGTGTGCACGGTCGTATCGGGCAGCTCAAGCGAAGGACAGGCGTGTAATGCCTGTTCTTCTCTGTGGGAGTACGCGGCCGTACGCTCACTCAAACTGCACGTCCGTGCGGGTGTCCGTACTTGTATGCAGACAGGATGGATCCTGTCTGCGTTTAAGCAGGGACACCCGCCCCCATACGGACGTGCAGTTCAAGTGAGCGTACGGCCGCATACTCCCACAGAGAAGAGCAGGCATTACAGAGTATTCAGCTGTAATATTCTTGCTTGGTGACTGATGGTTGTCCATAATACCATGCATCCTTCACCAAGATAAAAATGTCTGAAAATGTGCCTGTAATTTTGATTTAGTTACTTCAAATAAACTCCTATTTCATGTGTTTTACTACTTTTCCAATATTTAGTCCAATCTTTTTAAACTTGTTTTACTCTACCTGGAATCTCTCAAAATCACCACACTAAGGCAATCACTTTTACTTACCTCATATGCAAGCAATGTTTTATGAAGTAGTCTGTTTTCATGTATACACAGTGTCATCACAATTATTATTCTTAGTGGCTAATGATTAGGCTTGCCTTATCAGTATGAACTGGTTAGCAGTGTCAGCAACTGCTTTTAATGAACCAAAAGCAAATTAATCATACTGGAGCAGTTGCATTGTGGTAATAGAGAGTTGTGTTGATATGCAACATAAATAAAATCTCAGCAAATATCTGAAAGGCTTATATTTCAGTAGGGTGAACTGTACTTTATTGGCACCTGCTAGAAGACTCTAGCAGGTGCCGGCCAATAGGAAACAGTTGGGCAATAGGAAGCTAGCTGTCACTGCTAGCTCTGCCCAAATGTGTTTTTTTTTTGTTGATTTTGTTAAAATCTTTTATGTTTTTTGATTTTACATTTATTTACATGTTTAAAATCTTTTTTTTTCTACTTGTTTTTTTACTTTTTTCATTGCTTTCCTATTCTGCTCGGTACCAAGAAGGTACCGAGCAGAATAGCCAGCGGCGGCATTCGGCTACTCACTCACTGCCGTTCGGCCCCTATGTGAATAAGTGAGTGAGCTGCCGAAGTTGGATCAGCTGAGTCGAAGTCCTTCTGCATGTTCGGCTGACTCGAAGTGCAGCCGAAGCCAGCCAATGTACGGCTGATTTCACCCGATGTACGGCTGAATAGGCCCTCCTGCCCACACCCCCACAACCAATGCCCCAGGGCTTTTGGTGAATAGGCCCTTGTCTCTGTCGGCATGGGGACAAGGTGCTTTTCCAGGGACAACCCTGGAAAAGCACCCTCCCAGTGCCGAGGGCATGTGGCCTGGTATGGCAGGGAGGGGCGCTTGCTCATCCCTCCCCCTCCTTTCCTGCCTTGCCAGGCCTGTGCTCGGATCAAGGGTCTGGTTGGGAATTTTAGGGTTTAAGTTTTCCCATTTTTGGGGTGGGGTTCCTCCTTAAATTTCCTACCAGACCTAAACGGTCTAACATTTTTATAATTATTTTCGTAACTTTTTTTATTTAACCTTTTTTTTACATTTCATTATTTTTCAATTTTTTTTTCATTTGTTTACATTTTTTCCATTCTGCTTGCTACCTCTGAGATAGCGAGCAGAATAGCTGAGCCAAATGAGAATAGGGGCGAACAGCAGCGAGTGAGCTGCAGGAGCCTCAGCTCAGCCTATCCAGATGTTGGATTGGCTGAGTCAAACTACATTTCGGCTCAGCCGAACATGCTTAGCATGTTCGGCTGACCGAAGGCAGCCAATGTACGGCTGATTTTAGCCGATGTATGGCTGAAATCAGCCATACTGAGCTGAAGTAAATAGCCGAACATCGTTCGGCTCTGTTAACTTCGGCTCAGTTATTCACTCGGCTGCCTTCGGCATGTCAGGGGTACCGGCACAGGTGTCCCCACACCCTATACAGGTACCCACACAGGTTGACCAAACACGTATGATCACACCGGATAAGGCAGTATGTGTTTATATACAGTTTATTTGTATTACCAACAGGACTGCAACAAGCCGGAACCAGGCTTACAAACAGGTAATGGGCCCAAGACTGCAAAACAGGAAACAGGGTTCAGGACTGCAAAACAGGTAACAAGGTTCAGGACTGCAAACAGGGAACAGGGTTCATGACTGCAAACAGGTAACCATGGTTCAGGACTGCAAACAGGTAACCAGGGTTCAGGACTGCAAACAGGTAACAAGGTTCGGGACACACAGGAAATGATAGCAGGACACTGAGCCATCATCCTGACTACAGGTAGGGTTTAAATATCCTCCCAGGAAGCACCAGGTGATGGCCAGGTACTGGCAGCTGGGAGACACCCGCAGGTGAGCACTGGAGCTGCAGGTTCCAACACCACCCAGTGGTGGTCTGGTACCTTACAGCCCCTGGCTTCCTGGAGACACCTGCAGGTGAGCACAGGAACTGCAGGGCTTAGCTCCAGCGCCACCTGGAGGCTCTCTGGATCCTAACAGGCAGCTTTGTAAATAAACCCCTTCGTTTTAATGAAAAACTGGGCTGAAAGCAGATGACACCAATTTAAAAAGAGATGGAAGCAGGGCAACTTACATAAAGGTGAACTTGACCTGGGCTAAACAATTAACAATAGTGTTGAAGAACCTATGTTATTCATCAATCTGATCCCCATTGTCCACGTAGAACCCAAAATATACTAGGCCAAAATTGTACACGCATCTTTAACTCTTTTCACAGGTGAAATTAAGCACAGTTCCAAACCTTACTCCGTCATGAGACTTGAATAACAGAACATAGGTATAGCTTCAAGATAGAATGAAGCAGTATACAGTACAGGAGCATAGAATAATTTTTTTATGACAGATCTGGTTAATTTGAACACACTCCAAATGTGAAAAATTGCAAAGTTTACGAGGCAGTATAACTAAACATAAGTTTCCATTGTATTTGTGATTTGTGTCCCTGGTTCAAGTAGCTGATATTACAATGAGGTGAACTGTGGTGTGTTTAGCCCCCAGCATCATCCCTATAGCCAGACCATGGAAAATTTGATAGTGTCTGACCAGTCAGTCAAAAAGGTCACCAGTCAGCATGACCGGACTATAGCCTTGCAATTTAGTCACAGGCCGGCTAGAACTATGAGGTGAGTGAAAAGCACTCACCTCATACTTCTCCTTTAGGCTGGGTTCCCACCCAGGCGTTTCGAAATATGCATGTATGACACGCGTTTTGGGGTGCATGTTTTAACCGCGATTTGCAGCCCTCAAAACGCGCGTCAAATGCGGGTTTACGCGGGCTATCTGGCTGGATCATAATGGATACGCGCGGGAGTAGGGCGTTTTTCAGCACGTTCCGACACGCTGAAATACGCCTAGGTGAGAACCATGCCCATAGGAAATAATGGGATTTCATTTGCTAGGCGTTATACAGCACGTCGATCAGCGCTGTAAAACGCCCAGGTGTGAACCCGGCCTTAATGGCTCTAAAATTATTGCTCTCACTCCGACGTTTGCGGCAATATGCAACATGTGCAGCACGTAGGCGCACCTGACCCATATATGCGTGTGTACGTGGGGGGCGGGGACTTAAAAAAAAGTGCTATTACATGGGGGGCTAAGATGCCCCCTATGGGATAGCCAATTTACATGACAGGTCCTCTTTATGGAGACCTCTTAATGTCACCTAGGGACTCCCAGAGAAGCTGATGAAGCAGAGATCGGCTTCATCAGCTTCTGTAGCTGGAGAGTGACACTGAATGCAGGAAGTGATGTAATACACATCGTATACTGAACTCCCTTTGATCTCCTGTCACAGAGCCGTGCCGGTCCCGGCCGCTTCGGGCACAGCGGATCTCAGGACCGGCAACGGCAGTGACAGCTGCTGATACAAGCGATGGAGCGTCTCTCAAGACGCTCGATCGCTTGACTGTAAAGCTCCTGGCCGGCCGTGTAATTACAACGGCCGGCCGGGAAGCTGCTCGTCGGGCTCCACCGTCTGCTCGTCACAGACGACCAGATTAGTGGATTTTTCAAGCCCTGCCTATAGCTATCTATCTATAACTGCCAGTATTTTCCTCACATCTCTGTACCCTTAAAGGAGAACTATGAGGTGAGTGCTTTTCACTCATCCTCATACTTCTAGCCGACCTGTGACAATGAAAGGGGACTGGATTCCCCCTCCCCTGTCCGATCCTCCAGCGCTGACTGGCAGAACGGACGGGGGAGGGGGCGGCTACAGCTGGCTCTGCCTCTGGATAGGCAGAGCCAGCTGTCACTCACGCAGCTGGGTGAATCCAGACATAATTGTCGGGGTCCGCTTCAGCTGCAGCTGTAGCTCGCGGTATACTGAGCTTAGGATGACGGGAGGATGCTAGTTTGTGTCCTCCCGTTAATCTAAGGAGAACTATGGGGAAAAGGCCTAACCCCATAGTTCTCCTTCAACAAATACAAAGATAAAATAAAATAAATGCCTTAAAGTGATTTCTGAGTTGAAGTAATTTTTATTTTTTTCCCCCAAACATATTTTCAAACAAATAGTAAAAACTTTGGTTTTAACCTCTTGCCGTCCGCCCGTAGTAAAAAAACGGACGGACGGCACTGCAGCATTGGCGGGTTGCCGTCTCCAGACGGCAATTTTTTTCTGCTCGCGATTCAACTGGTTAAAGAAAGTGAAATGCTTTCCTTGGTATAGCAATCTGCTTATTCAAGCCATCCATGATAATTTGTACAGCTGGGAAACAGTCATTACTGCATGACTGCTGGATCACTTCATTTTCCAGCTGCTGTTTGACTGCTTAGTAATATTTCCAAATACATCTTACAGTACACAACAGGCAGCCTCAGTGTAGACTTCCAATGTATTTATCTGCATTTCTCCACTCAACTGTGTAAATACAGACACACTGTGAGCTCTTGCTGGGAACAAGCAAATAATGGTCATTGGGAAGTCCTCCACAATACACATAAAACTTTTAAGTCAAATCTCTTGTAGTCACTTGTGTTCAGCTTATTTCATGCAAGGATTTTTATATTTTTTTAACGGACTTTAATCGTGCTATAGCCATATAATAGCCATATAATACCACATAGAAAACATATGTCTCTCTATGTATGTATTCAAAGGTTTAATTAGTGTGTTAAGAAATCTGAAACCTTTAATCACTGCTCTACATTGCAGAGCCAAAAAAAACATTCTGTATATGCATTATAAACACTGTAATTTTAATTGATAGTGACTTTCCACTGAATTGGCATATACTGTATTTTCAAGTGCGCTTTATGTAACAAAATGTGAGATAGCACAATAATAGTCACTTTGCTTTTTGGCATCAATTAATTTACAGTAGTTCCTTTTTTATTGTTGTTACTGTAAAATGTTTAAACTTCTTTTCTATTGTAAGATTATAAAGCATACAAATAACAATGGGTATATAAAATAATTTTACTCTCTGTTACATCTAACTGTATTGTGAACAGTGGTAATAGAGGTACAGTTTGGATATGATTTTAAGAATGATTTAAAGAATTGCACTGGGTTAATGCTATTGCCATGCTATAAAAAAATAATTTCCAAGTCTAATAATTGCATCTTATTGCCCCTAAAAAGCCAGACCACCAAAAACTGATATTTCAGATTTTGGTAGATGTTGGAGAGTTGGAAACCCAGATTTCAGTTTCTTAACCCTTTCAGAGGCTGCAGGGTTGAAACCTTTGAACATCTGCCATGCCTATTTCAAGGAAATTCTGGAGGGTTCATGTTGTTCTATATTGCTATATTGTAGAGAATGCAATACGAGAAGTAAGCACACCCAGGGAATGACTGGAAATGCCCAAAACAAGACGGCAAATAGCAGATAAGCCAGGAATTTTGGCAATTCTCATTCCTGGAATTCCTAAGGCCCCTTTTTTGATGGCGAAAAAAACTTACCACATGTCGGTCTATGGGAATCGGATGTCTGTTTACATCAGATTACCCCAATCCATCGAAATGGAACACTGTTTTTTGCAGACCTGGCCAGAGTTGGGGTTAACAAGATGTAAATGGACACTCGTCCGTTTAGACCCAGATGCCCATAGACTAGCACTTGGCGTTTCCGATCGGGTCCACCTGAAAAAATGACAGGCAGACCCGATCAGACCTAAGAGTTATGAGCAGCCAAAGAGATAATCAGCCCAGCACACTCCACATAGAGACAAAATGTAACTTTTGGGTTGACTGGCCCATTAAAAAGCACCACCACTCAGCAGCTTTGAGTGGAGCACTATTATGCCAAGAAGACTGGCATGCTAGAAGGCATTGTTGCCTAAAGTTGGTGCTTTTAAAGTAGAGGCCCAAACACTTCCATCATGTTGCTTTAATAGAGAAATCTCTCTTAATAACCTGCCCATCTCATCTCTCCCCTGTCCATTTCCAGAATGATTTGTATTTTGTGAATGGACAAAGGAGTGGAGGGGCAAATAAAGAATAGTGTGGCTTGTGTGTAGGAGAGTAACAAGTCTGCCCTGGGAGTCCCAGAAGTATAGTGTAAGCTATACTTCCTGGCATGAGTAAAAGTGTAAATTGTAAAGAACAGTCAGTGATTCAGAATGTTCCATACACCTCATTTCCCTTAACTATTTGTTACCCAGCAGATTTTAAGTGGACATTTTTTTCCAGGAGGTGTTTTTTGCTCATATAGCAGGCACCTTGTGTTGTCCATAACTACACTGTAACATTTATTTTACCAGCAAAACTCCCAATAGTATGCACATGTTTCATATAGGACCCAAAACCTCCAGGAAGGTAAGTTTTTACCCAGCTGTGCCACAGAGGGGTGAAGGGAATCCCTTAAGAGGGGTTCTAATCTTTGCCCACTCAATTCAAAATTAGAACATACACACACATACATTTAGGAGCCATATACAGTATGTACACCCTAATCAATTAAACCAGTTGGTCATTCCTGAACCGATTAGGTTTGTAATGTCATTGAATGTACATCATATATGTACAGTTTCCTAACACGCAATATTTACTCAGTTTAACATTTTCTAATTGGAAGGAATTTTGCAGTATATGTATTACGAAACATTACTGAAACATATAATTAGCACATTATAGAAATCATCTTTTCATTTTATGGGATCTTTGCTTTAAAAAGCATAAATAGTTTGGAGGAACTTGAAATGCTTGCTGTGTGTTTTGATTTTTTTTGCTGCACATCAAAAACCTTAATGATGGCTTGGTCAGCTTGAAAAAAAAGGAAAGCAGCACAAGGACAATGATTTCAAATCACATCCTTCTCTTGGAAAGAATTTGGACTGAACTATATAAAATGTATTCTAGAAACCTCTTTCGTATCATAAAAACCAAAAACAAAAGATAATGCTCTTTGTTTTTGCTTACAGCTGTAAAATGTATGAATTGTCTTCAGGACTACACGTACCTTAGTATTGTAATGTGGCTTATAAAGTTGTGCTTCAAACATCATGAATATTAAAATGTTGGAACACACTAAGAAAATGCTTTTTCATCATCAATACCAGTTGATGATGGATTGCTGGTGGATACAGTATCTACTGGAATACAAACATGACTAACCCAAATCATTTTGTAGGGTATGAGTAAAGACAGGAACCACATTACTTACCCTGGCTGTGTGTCATTAGTAACACAATGATAAGTAAAAGTTCCAAACATTTGAACTCCAAGAATTCCATAGAGGAGAAGAAAAAATAATAAAAATATGGAGACGCTCCAAATTTGTTCTCCTGAGCGCCTGTAATAAAATAATTTATAATTTATTATAATACATAAGAGCATATCCTCTACAAGTCATTTCTTATTGCAGTGTACTTTTGACCTCAGTAGCTAAATCTTTTTCCAGGTTCATTTTCCTTTTTTTTGCAAAATGTAATCTGACTGTTGTGAATGTGTTATTGCTAAGGATGACTCAGCTACAAGGTTTGCTTTTGGCTTTGTACCTGGATTGTGTTTAGGCATGATGCATCAGTTGCCTCTATTAGCACCCACTGGGGCAAGGGCAGATTAAAGGCAACTGATGCCCTAAGTATAGCCCAACAACCCTCTTGGCCCTTCCATTGCTAAACTGGCAAGATATTAAGACTCAACAAATGCTAAAATTTAAATAAAAGTTTGCAAATTCAAGAACCTTCTTCTGTTTTCTTCCAGGTCAGCCCTAACAACTGTTAAAAGAAAACTCTATTTACCAGATTGGGCATGGATCAAAATCAAGCAACTGACTGAGACCTTTTGTCTAGAAATGATGAGCAAAATTAGTTCTTTGATAAATAATAATTAACAATTAATCAGTCTATGGGGCTCATCCACCTTTATCTCCCAGCTAGGAATAGTCTATTAATATATATATAATATATGTTAATATAATTAATACACAGTTTATGGTGGAGGCCATGGCAGTCAAATTGCAGTAAGTATATCTGTGTAGGGGGAGGGTGGAATCAGTTAGCTGAGGGCAAAAAGGATAAGTGAACTTTACTTTTGAGAAATATACATTAAAACCTTTGTTGATCTGATGTTGACTGATATTTTGTTCTTTTTATTTTATCATTCAGAAGAGGTAATAGACAATTGGGTTTCTTCAGCAAATGAGTTTAGGGGGTAAAGAACTAAGAGTAACGAGAAGTAACCAATCAGAAACTATTTAGAACTAGCCTACTTTCAGATACAGTTTGCTTACTATGGGTAAAGTGTTTTTTTCTTTGCAGCATTTACTTAATACACCCAAACATCTAAAACTGTTGTGTGACTTTACGCAAAAGGTACCTCTTAAAGTGTATTTCCACTTTTGCAGTCAAAATCCCTCTATATATTTATGTGTTCCCATTGACACAGCATAGCGAAAAATATTTTTTTTAAACATATATCTTATCTTTTAGATGTTTTGTTGCAGCAGGCAACAAGGCTGATTTCAAGTTTTTCTGAGCCCCTTCACGGCGATCTGCCCTTATAGAAAGACTTAGGACTGAAATTTGTGAATTGTTTCTCTCAGTAATAAACAATGCAATCCCCTCTCCCCTCATAGCCCCTCCTAATATTACAAAGAAGGAAAAACAAGTAGACATTTTAACCCTTAAGAAGCCAAGAAACCCTAACCCAAATAAAAGCAACTTAAACTGCCTCACGGCATTTTTTAAATATTTTTTTTGAACGTATGCTATGTGAAAGGGAACATGTAATAAATATAAAATAGAAAGTATCCCAATTTGGCTGCAAAAATGGAAAAACACTTTAAAGTAGTTATAAAAAGTAGATCTCTCTTTAAATATACATACTCTCTTCTATAACTCAATTGTTTTGCTTCTTCACAGCTACCAAAATATTTGTTTACCTTGCAGAAATGCGGTTTCCCTGTCTCAGCGCTTCCCTGAGTTTCCGCTCTGGGAACGCACACAATCTCTGGTAGAAGCCCTGGCATTAGAAATACATGTACCATGAACACTTGTGCATGCATTCTTCTGTTCATGCGCACTTTAGTTTCAAAGACTCTCTGGGGTTGATTTACTAACCTTTTAAACACACCACGAACGTGTATACACCTCTGTAGTGTGTTCCCTCCCAGCATGATCTATGGGAGGAATCGAAACACCTTTGTAGTGTGTACACACCCAGCAGGTGTGTTGTGCAAAGCCCTGCAATGAATTGCAAGGTAATGTGGTGTAAATTATCTCTATGTTATGTTGCTTGCGTTGATGAATGCAGGAATGTAAATGCATGAGCTAACCATTTTTGTCTAAACTGTGAAGCAGCATTATATATGCATCATGTGCATGATTTTTTTCCATATATGGCATTAGTGGAAATATGCTTTTAGAGACTTTTTGGTTGATAAATACGTTTTGCTGTGTGAAAATCACACACACCTGGTGTGTGTGTGTGTTTAGGTTAGTAAATCACCCCCTCTATGTCACCTGGGCTTGTCTGCAAACAGAGTGGCTTCACATCTGGCTGTAGTTCTTGAATGAGCACACATGTTGCGGTGGCTGCGGTAGGGCTCCATAGAGACCCAACAAGTGAACGAAAAATAGAAGTATCTTGAAGTAATTTTTAAATGCACCCTTAGCTGAACAGATGTAACTCTGAACAAAAAGCCTCACCATAGAAGATTTAAAGTGAGTGTGGGTAGAAGAATATAGTTTCTTATTTGGATTTAATAAAACTTTAACCATCCATACACATCTAATGATGACAATTTTGGATGCAAAATGTAAATAAATAAAAAAATCAATAAATATGCAGCTAACATATGTGGTTAAGTTCCATGTTTCTTTTAAATTGCAATTTTATATAATGCTTATTTAATATAAAAGTTATTCCTAAAAAAAAAAAAAAAAAAATTAATAATGAACATTCTATCTATAGTTGTATCAACACTGAGGATACAGTCTCATATGGTAATTAGCTAGGATGTATCTTAAGGCACTTTAACATCTTAATTAGTTGAATGCAAATCAGGAAATTAAATCTCAGACCTTTAAGTAATATTAGGGAATTTTAATAAGCAATCTGACAAGTGACAAGTTTACTTTTGAGGAACAAAATCATATGAGAACGTATTTCTTGAATATGTTATTTGAAATTCTCAACTCTTCTGAAATTAATGTACAGTATGAGAAAAATTTACAAATTAAACTAATATTTTAGGAATACCAACATGCAAATTTGTTAGTTCTAGCATTACTTTTGGATTTTTTAGGTTTATTCATATTTGATCACCGAGTATTTGAACTGAATCTTACATACCATAAAGCACACCTTGCTCTCCACCTCGGATCCAACTATTTGTGACAAGTATTGATTATTTTTAACAAGCTAAGTCACTTTGAAATTATAGTATACTAGACACCACATTAACAAATGTGCTGCATTTAAAGTATCTAGTTGTAGCAACTGGGAGAGACATCAAATCGGCAGCAATGTAGATTTTACTTCCAGACCGCTCTCAGCAGAGAATCCTCTTTATGCAGGTAACGATATTTTCTCTTCTAAGGAATAAGGTGTTCAGTGCTCCAGGGAAAAAAAAGATTTACCCTTGCATCCTCCCTACCCCAAGGGTTAATTCCTTTTTTTGGCTAGGGGATGATGAATAAGGTGACATACTTACCTTACTTCTCACTCCCCTTGCAGCAAGCGCTCTCCTCCACTGTATGACACCCTGGAATGTGGACAGACCCTCAGCCTCCTCTTGTATATGAGTTTTCAGCTTTTATTGTGTCGTGTGTCAACATGGTGTAATTAGTGCAGTGTCTTTGACGGCTCCAGTATATTGGTAGAACTGGAAAAAAGTTAAAAACTCATACAGGAGAGTATCTTTGAAACATTAAAAATGGATTAAAGTGACACTAAACTCAGACCAAACCGGGCGGCGGGAGGGGCGGTGGGATGGCGCTGATACCCCCCCAGATTGGGTGGGCTGCATAGTAAGTGTATGACATGTTGTTTTTGCTATATATAGTCATTTTGTCTCATTTAGAAAAGTTATCGTTTCAATTTATAATTGCTTATCATCCTGAGTTAGAAGCTAGGAGTGACATACCACTCCACTAGTATCTGGCATGGAGTGGGGGGGGGGGTGAGTGGGACCCCGCTCTGTTTAGTCACACCCCCACTTAGGTTTACCCATCCCCAGGGTAAGGACCCTACGGTGGGCGTATTTTGGGGTAGATACCCCGTTAGATTGTTTTATCTGTTTCCCTGTCCTTGTCTGTCACATTCTCCATCTTCTCGATTTTCCCTTTCTTAACTCTTCATCTCTACATCCTCTCTCTCCGCCCTTTGGTCTCTCCTAACGAGCCTCTACACTACCCAAAGATAACCGAAGCAGGCGACCATGCAGTCCGTGTCCTGCAAGGTGGTGTCCTGGAACGTTAAAGGCCTGAAAATTCCGGAGAAGAGAACAGCCGTCTTTAACGAACTTCAACGCCTAAAGGCACAGGTAGTCTTTATCCAGTAAACGCATTTTCAGGTGTCCAAAATTCCGAGATTTCATGATCACCGCTTCCCATATGCATATCACTGTGGATCGCCTGACAGCAAAAGTAAGGGAGTTAGTGTTGTGGTGCACAGGACAGTGGGATGGAATTTTGTGGATGCTCGCTACAGCGCGGAAGGCAGGTTCATCTCTGTGAAGGGCAGCATTGGTCACACCCTATGCACATTCGCTAACATCTACGTACCCAATATGTGCCAGATTCCTTATTTGGAATCTACCCTGGAGCAACTAGGGGACTTTGCCGAAGGGGTCTTAGTACTGGGAGGGGATTTAGGTCCACCTCCCATATCTCCTACTCTGCTCTTCGGAGGGTTAAGAAACACATGCGACAGTACCAGCTAGTGGATGTTTGGCGCCTGCTACATCCTAGAAAACCATGCCCAAAAAAAGAATACATTTTTAAAATGGCAACTTTACCCCCAAAAGGGGTAAATGTTGACATAGACTTAAATTGCATAATTAGAGTTGAATAGATGCTATTGGATATGACAATAGCTGACAGACCTTTTATTAGTTGTTTATACTTCACAAATGTTGTTTTAGGAGAAGTGTTAATTGGTTATATATGTTGGAAAGCATGTTGCTATGTGATCACATTTTTGTAACTCTATACATATTACAGAATAGTGTGTTTATGGGTTTAAATGTTTTTAGGGAAGAGTTGGTTTGTATAGTATGTGTATTTAAGTGATGTCCACTAGTATGTCTGTATCCCCTGAAGGTGCCTTTTCCTGCAAAACCTGGGTCAGGTTAATGATTTGATGCTTTTAATTGCAATCGGAATGTAAGTATATTAAAACATTTATTTTCTATATTCTTTATCTACACTATTTGATGGGATGGGATTGTGGATGCACTGACAGTGTGAATGTTCACAGATCTTGGATTCTACTCTGCTAACCTGCAGTGAGAGAGTGGTGGATCCAATTTATTATCCAGCAGGAAAATTCAGTTAAAGGAGGGGCAGGAAACAACTTATTTCTTGGGAGTAAGAGACATTGAAGGAAATTAATCAAAACTGGAGCATACCAAAACTGGAGCAGCTGTGCATGGCAACCAATCAGCCGTTCTCTTTCATTTTCAAATCTTAACTGAGCAAACTGAAGAGAGAAGCTGATTGGTTGCCATGCACAGCTGCTCCAGTTTTTGTCTGCTCCAGTTTTGATAAATTCCCTTCATCATCTTTACCTACATAAAGCGGATTCTCTGCTGAGTGGCCTGTAAATAAAATCTACATTGCTGCAGACTTTCTTATTTGCTACAATTAGACAATTCAAATACAGCCAAAGTTTGTTAGAGCTCTTTCACACAGACTTTCCAATCAGGTCTGTCTGTCAGTTTTTCGGGCGGACCTGATCGGAAGCACAATGTTAGTCTATGGGCAGCATGATCTAAAATATCCAATTACCCCGACTCTGGCTAGGTTTGGAAAACCAAACAGATCAGAGTTCTGTTTCGCTAGAACTGATTATGCTAGATCAAGGGTAACTTGATGTAAATGGACACAAGTCCGTTTAAATCCGATTCCCCATAGACCACCATGGGTCCGGTAATTTCAGTTTTCGCAAGCTGAAGGTAAAAACTGGACAGGCACGGATGTCAAAAAGTGACATCCGTTCCAATCTGCAGGGGATCCATGCATGGATCACCTCCTGATCAGACCGTGTGAAAGGGGCCTGACTGTAGTGTCTATGATACTATAGTGTCAAAGTGACTGTTTGTGGAAAATTCTTGATACTTAGCAGAAACAGATGGCCCTGAGGTGGAAAGCACAGGGTGCTTTATGGTATGTGTTTTATATAATGTGAGTTTGGCTGGACTCTGCACTCCTGCTGCTGGTAAAACAGTGTTTTGTTCATACATATTAGTAGACCACATATTAGAATATATATTTATACTGAAATGAAGAAGGAAAAGCTTACTTTAAAATATTTGTTATCCTAGTTCTTGGTAGCTCAAATCGGAAATAAATGCGGAAAGCTCGAATCATTATCAGAGGGCGTGGAATCCTCAACATTCCCCATGGAGACATCTGATCAACTACTTCTGCTATTTCAAATACCTGGTTGCATAAAAAGTAAATAAAATTAGGCCACAAAATGATGTTTGTCACTTTAACAAAAATATATTACATTTCTACTCCTGTATGACTATTCATCAATACCCATGACTGGTCCAAAAACATCTATTTAAAAAAATATATATTTACATTTTTACTTTATTATTATTAATTGATAGAAATGGATGAATCTGCCCACGTTTGATTCCTCACAGGGTTTAGCAAATCTTGTTTAAAATGTGGCATACTCGAACTTAGAGGTGAATCCCATTAATGTCTATGGGGTAGGATAAATCGTGTTGCTAAATTCTGACCATTTCTAAGACTAGTAGGCAAACTATTGTTAAAAAAAAAAAGGTTTGAGGAGCTGGGCACTGCCATGGGCAACATATACCAATCTAAATAAGTGTATTAAAAATACTGTACATCAGGGAGAGGATCTTTCCATGCAGCTTTGAGGGCAACATTGAAAATACACAAATCCTTTTAATAAGATGCTTGGAGATACCTTAAAGCTGTACATGGTGTTACAGAACAGTATGATTTTGGCTGACAGTCACAGAAACAGTGTACACTGGCAACATATATTTGACTGTGGAATCAGTGGCAGCAACCCAAAAGTTTAATCTAGCACCCCCATAGCACCTTCAGAAAAAACAACCCTAGGCCCCTGCTTAATGACCACTGCAAGCGCAGGGCCAGGAAGAACTACCTCTATAGCACTGCTCAGCCTTACTCTCTTCAACAGCCACCCATACCATGCACTGTAACACCCTGAGCCAGCCACCTTTCACTAGTGTATAGATATAAGTGATTCTGCGCTGGACCTAAAAAAGTGCTAGTGTGCCAATTTAGTTTGAAGGCTGCAGCAAAATCGACCGTAGGGTCAAAACAAATAACTTACAAATTATGCAGTGCCCGCAACATGTAATGTGTTGAATGTCATAAACCCTAAAATTAATTAAATATAAGTATAAAATAATTCTAATAAATAGATATAATAAATATAAGTGATTCAGAT
>NW_017307715.1:240803-272715 GCF_000935625.1 Nanorana parkeri
TGGATCTTGACACATCACATCAACTAACAATTTTTGGTAGTTGTCACTAATTATTTCACATACCCTGTGGGATCAATGATCCAGGGCCATTGATGGTTTTTTCTTATAAAAAAAGATCTTGAAGGCACTGAATATTCATGTGTATGCTATATGAATATAATTTATTGATCTGAATCACTTATATTTATTATATCTATTTATTAGAATTATTTTATACTTATATTTAATTAATTTTAGGGTTTATGACATTCAACACATTACATGTTGCGGGCGCTGCATAATTTGTAAGTTATATACACCTTTCACTAGTGCTGTATTTGCAACTAGCCAAGAAGAAGTCTGAACTTCTGCTCGAAAGAAGACCGATGTCCCTCAAAGTAGGACTCAGAGACAAGCCAGGTAAGCACTGTCTGACACTAGCAGGGAGCATGGAGGTTAACACTCTAGGCTGTTTAGGTTCTAGTCAGAGGGAAGACAGAAAGATAAATAGAGAGCAGCAGCATGGGTCAATGGAAGAAGATTGCCAGGGAATGTGCTTCCTTTATTGGATTGCAGATAACGGCAGTAAAACATCTTTATTACAGCTATAGACATCTAATGTTTTGTTCTGTGCATTCCTTTATAAACCAACTCTTTTCTGGAATCATTTTGTGGCTTTCTTCTGAATTTTTAGCTGGGTGTTATTTAGTTGCATTAGAAAATAAGCAAAGTTTAAACAATGTTGTTACAGCTTTAACAAAATCTGCAGCAGTTGCCTATGGCACCCAATCAGCTTCTCTCTTCAGTTTGTTTAGTTAAGATTTGAAAATGAGAGAGAGATGCTGATTGGTTGCAGTGCACAGCTGCTCCAGATTTTGTCTGTTCCGGTTTTGATAAATTCCCCTCTCTGTCTTTTCCATGTTGTGTACATTCTGTTTATTTTTCTCCCCTTCATTCTCTATCTTAGGCCTTATTCTAACTGTGATTCTTAGAGGCAGAGAAACATTGGCCCCATGGACAATATGTGTGATCAGCAGCACCATCGAGATTTGCATCTGTACAAATCAATGGCCAGGGCAGCCGCTGTTTGCATGTGACATGTGATTAGGGCCTTTGACTAGCCCTGGGCACAGAAGGATTGCCTCAAGGGACAGTCAAGGGCATTCTCTGACCGCATAAATACTGGATGTCCAGATGCAGAGTTCAGCCACATCTGAGTCAGGCCGCTCTCTCTCTCTTTATTTCCCTCTTACTTTTTCCTTGTCTTTCCCCCTTTTTAAAAAAGTTCACTAAAACTACCCACAAGCCCTATTCTGTCTAAACCAGGAGTAGGCCAACTCCGGCCCTCCAGCAGCAACTAGTAATACCATTATGCATTGCAAGACTCCCACTAAACCATAGCAAAGCAAAGTGGAAAGGTGGCATACAAACTGTTAAACAACATCCACCTTATTTGTTGCACCCTCTTTTTGGGCATGTCCACAAATGCATGCCCTGCACATAAATTTGACAGGACTGCCAATCTCAAACCTGCAGGATTTGCCTGTGACCCATTGTAACAGTGAATCTGAACCTCATGCCTATTCATTTACATGGCACTATTATTTTCTATGACCTTCCACAGTGTAGCTGATATAAACAATGTTTTATAATACTAATATGGCAAAAAAATATTTTAACAAGACATAAAATTGAAAAGCAAAACAAAATACAGTAAAAGAGAGCTTGCTTCCTTGCAAGAATAAAAACAAAAGGAATGAGGGATAAAGAAAAGATTTACAGGAATAAGTGAATAATGTACAGTATGTAGTGAATGTGTCTTCATTGTCAGAACATGGAGGAAAAAGCAGTAGTAGATCAGAGACTGAACAAATGCATGCCTGAACAGGTGAACTTTAAATCTCTCATTTTGAGGTTACAGTCAGTTTAATGTTCGGTTACAGTCAGAATGCTAACATAAACCCATAAAAGTGAATAGCCTGCCAAGGCATTTAATCCATCCCGCCGCTATGTACTGCCCAGCAACTACTCGGTGTACTGAACTGATTTAGTCAGTACATTAATCAATCACAGCATTTGAAGGATGCTTGGAAATAGACAGAGGCTCCTGTCAAGTGCCCCCTTTTAAACATTTATCTAAAAATAGCCCTACAGTTGCTGTTGAAGCTATGAAAAAGTAATTGCTGAGTACTGTATAGAGATGTCAATTTTGAGCTGGTTTTGTAGGTCTGAAATAATATTTTAAACTGTGTAAATGGAAGTCATTTGGAGGATCAACATTACGAAGCATCATCTGAGGTAGATGAGTCAAGCAGCAGTATTCAGGGTTAAAAATGAATTAGTCTGTTCATTACCAAGTAGGTGATACAATATAATATAGAGGCTGGGATATGATGAAGACATATGCTAGCATTTTAGTTACCTCATGCCTGTTGGGGCATTGATACAGGAAATGGCTAAGGAAGAAAGTACAGAGTAGCAATGAGTCATCAGATGTGTTAAAAGCTGGGGACAGGTCAAGAAGAACAAATAAAGAGCAATAGTAACCATAGGATTTTGTGTTTAGTATTGCTTGCAATGATAATGAGGGCTAGACTTGAACATTTTGTTTCACTTCGAATGGATATTCGTAATAATTTCGTCAAATTCAGACATTCGGATGCATCCTAATTTCTGAATTAGAATGCGTCCAAATGGAAACGAATCTAAAAGCTCGATTAACGAAAATTCTGAGCTGGCCATATTTTTTTCAAACAAAACTAATTCGGACATGTGAATGTTCTCTGACCAATCAGATTTTTTTTGGCTGTTGGGGGTTGCATTACAGGCACAGTAATGTGACCATTCTGAAGCATATACTCAATAGTAAAAAAAATATATATAAGTGTGCACTGAGTGTGTGCAAAAACATTCACTATACACTGCAATTGTGCTGATAACAAAGATAGTGCAAAATCAAGTGGTATTAGGTAACCACAATCGCATTCAAAACAACATAGAGGGGTCTATTCACGAAGCTGCTGAAGGATCTGGCCGTAGCTCCGGCTGATCCTTCGGCTAGCTTCCGCCCCAGGACCCCCTCGGACTATTTTTATTTTTGTATTCTGACACGTGTCAGAATAAAGAAAAAAGACACAGAAGTGTTTCTCTCCTGGGCAGCCAGGAGCGGGAGGCTCCCAGAGCACCCGGGAGAGTTTTTTTTTTCTTTTTTTTTTTTTACAGCAGCAGAACCGCCTGACAATAGGAAACTATTGGGCGGAGCTAGCTGTCACTGTTAGCTCTGCACAATCATTTTCTATTTACTTTTTTTTTAACTTTTATCACTCTTTTTCTGTTCTGCTTGGTCCCTCTGAGGGACCGAGCAGAACAGCCAAGCCGAATGCCGCTCAGCGGCATTAGGCTATTCACTCACTGCTGTTCGGCATCTTTAAGAATAGCCCGAACAGCAGTGAGAAGCCTGCCGGAGGTTCGGCTCAGCTGATCCAGATGTTGGATCGGCTGAGTCGAACTCCTTCTGCACACCCGAAGCCACACGAAGCAAGCTGATGTACGGCTGATTTCAGCCAATGTACGGCTGAAATCAGCCGTACCAGCCTGAAGTGAATAGCCGAACAGTGTTCGGCTCACTTCACTTCAGACCGGTCATTCACTTGGCTGCCCTCGGCAGCTTAGTGAATAGACCCCATAGTGTTAAAATCACAACACTATAGTGCCGAATCAAGTGAAAATAAGCAACAACACAAGGTGTAATTTCAGTCCAAACTGTGTGTTTTCCACCAATAAATAAAGTTGGAAGGACACAACAGAACATTTTGACCACTAAAGAAAGTAGTCAAAGGGAATTAAAACTCCTTTTTGTCAAATATTAGTTTCTATGGTCCCCCTAGCTCTGTCCCTATTCCAAGGGATCTGAACCATAAGGAAGTCGGGGAGTTTAAGAGCATTCACTGTGAAGTTGCTGCTTGGAACACGAAAGGAGCCAGGGGACCATGGAAACTAATATTTTATGAAAAGGAGTGTTAATGCCGTTGTGACTACTTTCTTTAGTGGTCAAAATGTTCTGGTGAGTTCATCCAACCTTATTCTAAGCACGGATGATACTGAAACTTTGTTTGGACTGAAATTTCACCTTTTTGTTGTTTCTTTCACTTGATGTGGCACTACAGTGTTGTGATTTTAGCATATATGTTGTTTTGGATGTGATTTTGGTTACTTAAAGTGGACCTGTACCCATATCTTCAAAATAACAACAAACACACCTTTAGGAATGTTTAGTAATGACAATCTACAAACACATACTTCTAGATAATTGCTAGGTGTGTATTCTTTGCATATCTTATTTTTCTTTTCTTCCCCATTCTTCTGGCAGTGGCCATGTTTACTAAGATGCAGATTACTAGCTCTCCTTTTACTTCCTGCATTTCTGGCACATGTGACTAGACATGTGACTAGGACATGTGAACATGCACATAATTTCATCATAATCTCTCAATCCCATGAGAATCCTACCGCAGGGGGGGCAAAATGAATGTGGATGGCACCGCTAAAATCAATCTACGAACAAGATGCCACCTGCACACCAGTATGTATGTCCAAACAAACATCCTTCATTGACGCATATTGTCATAAATATGGCGACATTTCAGGCCCACGCAGGGTTCCTTCATCAGGCTTAGTATGAACGCATACTGAGCATAATGAAGGGACAGTGCATGACCCCCAAAACATCACTATCTTTGTGACAATATGCATCAATAAAGGACGTTTGTTTAAACATACACCCGTGTGCAGGTGGCATCTTGCGGTTCTTTGTTATCGGCACAGTTCCAGTTTATATTGGATGTTTTTGTACACACCCAGTGCACACTTATATAGTTTTCTTCTATTGAGTATACATTTGTATGTAAAAACAGTTTTCTGTATATTGTGTTCACTACAAATGTACATGTTCATGTTATACACTAATTGTATGCACCATTTTTAAGCGCAGTGTATATATTGTTAGGTAGTTTTTGAGTAATGTTCACTACCTGAGCACAGCAGCAGAGTGTATTTCTTCCTAATTGTAGTTAGGGCGCAGAGTATTTGTTGTTAATTACATTCATTCATGCAAACCACACTTTTCAGCTAATCTCAAAGGCTTCAGATTTAGAAACTTTGTAAGCCACTGGAATATGCTGAAGTTACTGTCCAACTTGTGAGGCCAACATGACATGATGCATGCTTTGTGACATGGCATATTACCCTGCTGGAAGTAGCCACTAGAAAATGGGTAGAATGTTGCCCTAAAGTGGTAATCAAGGTACAAAGATTGTGATTATCATAGCAATTAAGTCAAGACAATTGATGATTCAACAGCTTTAGATTTGCCTAAACATTTCCATGAAGATGTATTTTATCTACAAAGAATCAAGCAATTTAGGAATCTAGACAACTGACAAATGTTATGATTCACTGTATGCTGAACAAATCGTTATCATATATTAGCAGATTAGCAATTAAGAAATCCGGACAACTGACAATTGTCAAGAACATGAAGAACAGCCATGTGCTGGTGGCATTGTGGTTTCTGGCCTGGTGAAATGTCATTGTCAAGCAATTGGTAGTGCAAAGTGCCCAGTAGCTGGCAGAGCTTAGTAATTATTTACCACCTGACACTAGCTGATGGAAGGCTATTTAGCTTCATCTCACTTTACTCGCAGCATTCTGTTTGTGTGCCTGAATCTACTTTATATCTGAATTAGTCAGCTTCTGCTTCGTACCCATTTGGTCCCGCTCCTGACTAGTATACCACCTATCACCCTACCTTTTGGCCTAACTCTGCTCTGCCCTGTGTCCCCATTTAACTTTTCTCATGGATTTGGTAAATTGTTAATAGTTAGTTGTAAATAGGATTGTTGTTATATATGATTTGTGTCATTTGTGTACTTTTGTTTTACTGTATAGTTGCACAATTCTGGTAACACCAGACAATAAGATACCAACCCATTTTTAAAGTGATTTGCTTGAAATTTGCTCAAATGTCAGCAAAAACACCAAGTATATTTGTCATTAAAATAATCCTCATATGGTTTTAAGGGACCTAATGTGTGACAAAAATGTTGTTTACCCCTATAATACCACTACTTGTATATAGCTGTAGCAGAAATCAAAGAAAACCTTTTTCTTCAGTGTTCCAGTTTTGTTTTTCCCATGCCTATTGTGGTCTCCTTGACAGGATTGAGGCCTGAAGTAGTCTTCTGTTATTACTGCCCATCAGTGACGTGCGGTACCTCTTGTTCCGTATGGGGCATTCCCCAGCCCGCCCACCGCCGACTGAAACCCCACCCTAGCTAGCCAAAGGTCCGCCTCGCCGGACAAAGCCCCAAACCCAAGCCAGTGTAAAGGAGGAAGGAAGGAGACAGGGAGGGGCCTCCCTGTCCCTCAACTGCTCCTCACTGCCGAGGCGCTCCGTCCATGACAGGTTACACAGCGGGCATGATTCGGGGACCTGCTGTGTAACCTGTTAGATGCCGATCTGAATAGAGAAAAAGCTGTCAGCTTCAGACATGAAGCTGACAGCTTTTTCCTCCATAATTCTAGGTGAGGCTCTGCCTCACCTGCCTCCCCTAACCACACGTCCCCTCTGGGCTCTCTCATTAACAAGGTGTTTTTGCTCACAGAAGTGTATGAAAAAGGTCAGCACATCTGGTCCTAACATTCATTCTATTGTTAAAGTGGCTTAGATTACACATCTTTCCTATTCTAATGTTTAATTCTAATAAAGTGGCCACTGAATGTTTGTACCCTTCAAACAAGCTGTTCATCAGGTATTTGCAGTGTGAACCCTCTATAGTTTAGTTATCCCTTGATGAGTGCCCGTTTATTATATATATGGATTATTCAGACAGCTCATAATGTTTTTAATTGACTGAAAATACAGGCCAAAATCTGTTTCATACACAATGAATTTACCTTAACAACAGATGTACTTCCTAAGCTTGTCAGATGTATTCTCCTGAGTATACATAACACTGATTAAATATGGTTTAAGAAACGTGGATGAAACTGGCAGAAGTGATACAAGGCAGCAACTTGAGAAGGTGTTTTGATTATTGGGAATATAATGGAAGATTCTACTTTGGCAGTTAGAGCCCTGATAGGAGTGCTCTCCTTACTTCTGTAGAGGAATATGAGTTTTGCTTTGGTTGGGACTTAAAATGTATTAAAGTCGCTCTGCTAGGGGGTTACTACAAACCAACTCCTATGCCACTTAAGCATTTAAGGCAAGTAGGCAAATATTGACTTTTTTATGAAGCAAGTTTGGGGCATCCCCTTTTACTTTGAGATTGTATAGTATATAGACTTCTGTATTTGTAAAACAAAATGGAAAAACAACCTTAAAGTAAACTTGTCAAACACATTAGCAGAGGTTACCTTCGCTGACAACTACAGGTTAGAATTCGCAAAAGATCTAGCCATATAGGCAGTCAAGTTGTATGCAAATCAGCTTGTACAGGACACCAGGAATGGGTCCTGGATGGACGGTATATCCCTCCCTTGTTTAGGTGGTGGTCCCGTTAAAGTCACATTGTATTCAGAGCCTCCATCCCTGACTACAGCCAGTCCTGGTAATGAAAGGGTTAAACCACCAGCCAGAGGGTGTGTTAAAAAGGAAAAGGAAGCCAGTCAGTCTGGCTGTGTGGAGTGTTTGGAACAGGACACATGGCTATGTGTGTTAAGCTGTGGAATACAGTCTGCCGAGACACTGCTGGGCCACCTGCGTCCATACTGGAACCCTCTGTGCGCAGGCTGTGACTCTAACCCTGAGGCTGGGGCTCTAACCCTGAGGTGGGACTTAGTATAAAGGCGCTTAGCCGAAGTCTTGTTTTTGCTGAATATAAGCCATTTACTTTGACTGTCTGTGGAAATGAATAAAAGTTTATTGTCTGAAACGGCTGGCTATGAGTCATATCCGCCCTGAATATTACAAGCTATAAATGTTTAGCTTTGACTTTTATCTCCAATTTCTTGATGTTTCCCATTTCTTAATGAAGCCACCCATATCATTAAAGGGCCAATAGAGAAGCAGATTAGATGGATGGGAGGGACAAAGGCAAGCTAGCCTTTTACAGCAAGTTTAGATGTACACATATCATCAGCTGCCTATATCTTTTACTCTACTAATTGTTTAGGCCTGAGGTTTTCATTCTCTGATTTAGCATTTTTACATCATATGCTTAGTTGTAATTGGACACTTTACTTAACCCACAATTAAATAATTGTTTTAACTAGGGACTAGGGAAATTTTATCCACCGAAACATTTCATCCAAAAATGGTACTATGGACAAAAAAACGATAGTACCAAAACGGCCGAAAATGTGGCAGAAAATTAACTGCATCCCTAGCTTGGTGCCAGTCTGTGTCCCCTCCAATCTCCACTGCCTCTGCTGACACAACATGCTGAGGGGGATGGTGCAGGAAGGAACGCTGTCAGCTGTCATAGGAGGCTGAGCTCTCCACCTGCACCTCCCCGCTTGGCCTCCTGTGACAGGCAAAGCAGTCAGCTGATAGCTGAGTGTTTAAAAATAACTGAAGACAAAGTAAGCTTACTGTGTCCCCAGTCATAAATGAATAGGAAGTGCTCTACACCACTTCCTGTTCACTCATGATTGTGGACATAGTAGCTCCTCAGTTTATGAATGGACAGAAGCACTCAGTATAGAGGCATCCTGTTCTTTCATAACAGAGGCTGCAGAGAAAGAGATTTAGGACGCTGTGTCTCTTTTTCTATTTTAAAAGTGTAATATCAGGGTTTAGACCCCTGATATTCCCCTGAAGCCCCTTTCTTGTAGAGTAAAATAAATAAATACATTAAAAAATATTTTAAAAATAATGAAAAAAATGTTAAAAGGTTGGAAAAAAAGTCAGTTTTGGTTTCGGTCTAAAAATGTAATTTTAGTAAATCCATAGTTTTAACTTGCTTTTTGCTCTGCCTTTTATGCTTTTTTTTTTACCAAACTTGACACATGCCAGATGCACCTTTCAGATTGATCCCTACAGTCTAAAACATTTACCTCTGATGAGAACTGTAAACTTTGTGCTGACAGACATATGCTGTGTAACACACAGTATCTATATTTACTGTAGAAAGCAGTCGTAACTCAAAACTGAGTTTCTGGTGACCTTTCATTGCTTGAACATTTACAGTTCTTATGGGAACACATTTCCTGCTGTTATGTTTAACATAAAACCCTTTCATTTTAGAATATTAGGAAGAATGAACCACAATAGCAGGTTGAAAAATGACATTGTTATATTAATGTTTATTATGTAGCTATACAACCTCAAACTGACACTAATTTACCATTGCCCTATTATTTCTGAATGTGAGCAATAGTTTCCGAACACTGATTATATATTTTTATACTAATTTTTGCAATGTTTGAATTATCTGGGATCGCAGGAAAGTACTAAATTAGGAATTCACCATATGTTAACCTGAACATTAAGTTCCACATTTACACTGCATTAAGTAATCTTGAATAAAGATTGCTCAAACTGTTTTTTTTGCTTTTCTTTAAAATAGACGTCAACCCAAAACTTTTTTACAGCTTATTTTTTCTTTTAATTTTGGAAAAAATGGAACATATTTGGAACCTCTTTCAAGTTTTAATTGATGCCTGCGTCCCTAACGGGGAAATGTTATCTAATTTCCTGTCCCAGGTGACAGCAGAACCTGGGACAGGAAGGGATGAAAAATCTTTTCATGATGTCACAGACTTACCTGACAGAGGTTCCAAACCTTCCCTACTGTATTAAAAAGTTTTTATTTTGTTGTCTATGCTTATTCATTCTTTGTGACTCAGGTGGCAGCATTCATAAGAAAACATGAGTGGACATCTTCTAATTTGGACACAAGCAGCACGCTTAACACAGTTTCTAACCCATACCAAGTCCACTTAAGAAAAGTTTTGGGATGACTTCAACTTAAAAACACAAACAATACCTAAAATGCATTTGGCAGTTAATGGGCATTATTCGCACAGCTAAAACCCAATATAAACTTGTTTGTTAGAAACGTATTAATGTTTGACAGTGTTTTAAACTGTTCTAATAAAGAATCTAGTGTAGAGTTCACATCAGTATCACAATATGGAGATCAATAAAATAATAATGTTTATTAGTTTTACCAATAGTGAAAGTAAATACTTTGAGAAAAGTTAATTTAGCCAAAAATATTCATCTTGAATCTGTATACCATAATCCAGTATTTCCTATACCGGCCTTATTGAAGAGCCATGGTTAACAGATCGATTTTCAGAATCAGAATCATGTGCTTATTTGAAACCACTATAACCACTACTATGTAAGTACAAGTATATTTGGCAAACAAATTGTTAGTGGTCCTTGAGGACTGGAGTTAGGGAATAAAGTTATAATCTGTCCTATATTATGGGTCTTAATGGTTTGTCTAGAAAACTTGCTATAGCCACCGTATTAGTAATTTATAAACCTCTATATCTTATTAAACTACGGTAAAAAGGAGGGATGCACCGATACTGGTTTTTCGGTATTGAGTATGAGTACCGATATTTTTTTTCCGGTACTCACCGATACTGAGTACCAGTGCTTTGTGCCCCGATTATCAGGTATTTAGCCTGGCTTCCTGACCAATAAGGAAGCCAGGAGGCGAGTCATAATATGCCGCCCGGCTTCATGATTGGTTAGGAAGCCAGGCTGCTTAGCAACACGTGAATCTGGCTTCCTAGCCAATCAGGAAGTCATAACCCACCACCCGGCTTCCTGATTGGAAAGAAAGCTGGCTCCATGCTCCCTTGGCACTTCCGGTCAGAGAGAGATCTCCCTCCGACCAGAAGTTCCAGTATCGGAGGTAATTATCAGAACATTTGGGGGCGAGTAAAGGTACTCGCCCAAATACTCGGTATCGGCACCGATACCAATACTAGTATCAGTACCGGTGCATCCTAGTAAAAAGTTAAAACTGAATAGTATAGGCCAATAAACCTGACTTATTTTAATAATCTAATAAGTATTTTCTGGTAAAACATACACAAATATATAGGGACAAATTTAGTAAGGAATTAGCATTGGTTAGGTTATGTCTAGCATAAATCAGTTTTTATAAAGAGGTAAGTTCAGGTTATGGGGCATTTATCTTAACTAGTCTATACTAAAGCTTCAGCCTTGTTCTGTTTTTGCATTTGGGGTATGCCCTTCTATCTTTGTATGCTTTTATATGATCTGTACCTGCTTTGTTTCTGATGTCTGTATGTGTATCCTTTTGCTTCAGGTTATGCTTTGGTCTGTTCAAGTCTGTCTATTGGGTACTGGCACCCTTTTTCTGTCTGTGTGTCTGATGTTGTCTAGCTAAGCAATCTTGTTGGTCACATGCTGCGAGTTTATCTGTACCTTACAATGGCCCTACTGAATACCAAGCATTCCTGGCCTCTGCACTCAGATAAGAGAATTTACCATGATATGGCAATATGGTAGGCTCCTGTTTGTTTGTATGTTTTGAACCTGTACCTGCTCATCTGGGGTTCAGCACTGTGCTCACGTTTCTATCCTTGCTTTACCCTGTATTTCTACTAAGTTCCTGTCATCGGGTTCTGTCTCTACAGATGTTCTAATAGATAGCTATGGCCAGCATATCCCTACTAGGAACGGGGTATCAGATAGCAACCACTCCTCGAGTCCCCAGTTTTAGAGTAAGGCGAAGAGGAGGTTGCAACACATCACACCCCGTATACGGAAGGCAAATTATATACTAGGTGTAGTATAGTGGACGTTACTTCCTTAGAATGCCCCTAGAGGACAGCAACAGCTGAGTTTAGTATTGGCAATCAATGAGGCAGCTGTGAATGTGGTTACTGTTATTATCATGACATGAGCATTTACAGTTTGTCACACACTTCAATTGGAAGTAGCACGTAAGGGTAAGTAATAGCATATATGGTTGGTCACACACTTCAATTGGAAGTAGCACATCAGGGTAAGTAGTTTGCAATGATACTAGTAGTTACTAGTCACAGGTAGACTTTTGGAATACAGCTGACACAGGAGTGCTGGGACTATCTAGATGCATAGCCCAGGGTACTTGCGGTTTCTATCTGCAGGCATCCAGTTGTAGTCTGTGGGTCCGGTTCGTTTAGAGGCAAGTGGGGCGCTGAGTTGATCAGCACCCTACCACAATCAACAGAAAGACGCCGATCAACTACCGAACCTCGGCTTTATGCCGAGTGCTGCGTCTGTAGGGGCGGAGTCCCGTGGTGCTCCTGACGTGGACGCCTCTGGAGGGAGAGACGGAGGAGGCCCGTGATGCGCCTGCGCGAGACGGCGACGGACAGCGCCGCCAGACGTCACCACCACACGTCAGTGAGCTGGGGATTCTGACCCGCGGCGCGCCTGCGCAGGACAGCGACGGTCATTGGCACCAGGTCCCTGCAGGGTTCGTCTGTTACAGATATATACTTAGAAGATGGGAAATGTAGTTCTATTCATATGCATTATAAGTAATCAATGGTAAATCCAACAAACTATCTTTTTCCATTAAAGTTGCTCCAATACCAGCATATTTAAGGTACACCTAATTTGACCTTGTTTATGAAGAGTACCTTATACTCAAGGAGACTTGGTTTGATGGGTTCATGAACTCTTGAATCCTGATCTTAATCTTGACAATGACTCTAGCTGCTATATTTGTGGACTTTATTGCTTGTTAACAGCCACCTGTAGCTCAAGCTTCTGAAAGTGTTCCTGGTCCTGTTTCTTCTAACACTGCCCAATACTCCCATGCTGTTGCCAATGGCAACAGTCTCCTCAGCTTGTGCTCTGTGTATTCTGTTTCTGACCATCCTGGTAAGTTTCAGCACCACCTGTCACCTGACATTTTGCCAATGGCAACTGTCTATGAATCTGCAAATCAAGACTGCAATTGCTTCTTTCCCTATTCTCTTGTGGAAATTCCAGCTGTTCAAGTTAGTACTCAAGACCATTAGTATGTAGGTATTTTACACAATTCCACAATCCCCTGCATTTTCAAAGAGTTACCCTTGAGGATCTGCACCCAAAAATGAATTAGTGATGTGTACCTGCATCTGCGGCTTGAGTGCAAAAAAGAAAGGAAGCAAAGGGGAGCAAGCTGGGCAGTCATGGTGCACAGACCTCGCAAGCAAAAAAGGTAAGTATCAAATAAATGGAAAATAAGAAATTCTAAACACATCTAGGACAACTTCTCTAAAAGGATAGCAAAAGTTTATTCAAGGGTTTAATTACACTTAATTTGTAAACATTACCTGGAGTACTAAGGAGACCCAAAGGCAAAACACCATGAAGCCATCAAAAACACACCAACGGTCCTTTACATAGGAAGTGTCTCCCTGAAAAAAACAAAAACGAATCAGACAATTCATATATTCTTGATGTAGTAAAATAATACAGGTAACATTAAATTGCCATCCGTGTCTTAGTGACAACACAAGCAATGAGCGAGGGAGGGGTCCCCCTAACCCTCCTTTATTTTGTAAAGCACCGCACAAACTGTTGGAGCAATATAAATCCTGTATAATAACACACAGTTCTGTGTTTTGCCTGGTCAAAAGCAAGCTGTAGGTCTGCTTTAATTTTAAAGACTGTCATAGATTGAGACTACTTCAGAAATCTAAAACAGAACTGTTTATAGCACCACCACCTTTCTCTTGACGGTTGCAGGTCTTTCAAATACATTTTAAACGTTGTGAGCCTGGTGGATATTATTTGTGATCTTGTAAAAGCACTTTATTAATGGTATATACTTGTCGTTTACAGGTGCACACATAAAATCAGGATTGCTTTGTGTCTGCAAGAAAAATAAACGTGCCTGTTGCAAAATAAGAAGAATGTTCTGTGTATGAAAGAATTCACAATGGAAATGTTAGTAAACAAAATGTTTTAGAGCTGTCACCCTGGGTTTTGCATTGTGTACAGTATACATTTTTACATGAAAATCAATCTCTACACTGAGAATCAAACCATCAACTCTGTCTAAAACGCAGTTCGTGCATTACAAGTGACAGCTTGAGGCAGTTACCATGTAAATACAAATAAACACTTTTGGAAACTTTAAACAGCTTATTTTATACAATCAAATGCTTCTGCACTGCACTGTTTGAATTACATTTTCCATCAACTTCTGAATTCAAGCTACAGATACATTCTGGGGATTATTTAAATTGCCATTTATTTAAAATAATTACAAATTAAAGTGATACTACACTCAGGAGTTACATCTTAAAAACATTTTTAAGTATTTTACCCATTAACAAAAATCTGGTTTATTTGTGTATCACTTGGCTGTAAATCCTCAAATCATCTCTGAATTGGTGCTGATACTGTCCTTCCTTCTGGAGGGTGGTTACTTTTGTTCCCCATTAAGTAAAGTAGCCACCACTTCAAGCCCGTGATAGACTACAATCTCAATAAAAATTAGTAAACTAAAGAGATTGTAGTCCATTAGAGGAGTGAGCTTGGAGCGGTAGCTACTTTACAACACACGGGGACCATGCAGAACAAAAATAGCCACCCTACAGAAGGAAGGACAGTGTCAGCACCAATACAGAGATGGTTTGAGGATCTACAGCCGAGTGATACACAAATAAGATACATTTTTGTCAATAGTTAAGCTACTTTAGTACAGTGGCAAAAAATGTCAGCGGTTACTGGTATTTCAAAACCCTGAATAGCTGCTCACGTACAGTGTACGTGAGCAGTCATTTGGGCACTTCACGATGGAGACGTACAGCGTACGTATCCAGTCGTGAAGGGGTTAAAGTAGTCTCACTTTGTAATAATTTTCACAGCTCAGTCACCTAACTCCCACAGTGTATGTTGCTTTTTATCCCATGCTTCTGTGTGGAGCAGAAACTGAGATACAGTTCACTACTCTTTATTCATGACCACTTCACTACCGGCCATTTCTTTAAAGTAGTATAAAACTCTCAAAGTTTTTATCAATACTGTTTCCATATGAAACAAATATGCATTGCCCAGCAAAGTATTTATTTTAATTTTTACCCAAACTCTTACAATCATCATGTTTCTGGACAGCTGGCTCTAACTCTCTCAGCTCAGCTTCCTTGAACTTTCTGTCCAGTACAAGATCACAAGAGGCAGAATAGTCTCCAGCAGCTGTCCATCTTCTAGTTTGGAGAAGGGAGGAAGGAGGAGAAGGGGAGTGACTTGCCTTGCTGTGTCTGTGTGTTTGTGGAGGCACACATAGCTTACTAGCACACACAAGGGTGGCTCCACAGGACCCTGCAAGGGACATGTGCTACCCTAAAACAGGATATCAGGGCCAGTGCTTGGGAGACCAGCTGATTCTGCAGGAAGCAACAATTTTCACACCTCAAGGAACAGCGTCCATTGTAAGCAATATAATCAACATCTGAAAGCCTAAAAGCCTTTTGACTTTAATATCACTTTATGGAATGGTAAGCTGCAATATATTACATTTTTATTCTTGGATTTAGATACATTTTACCTGTGCAGTTGAGCTGAGTAAATAAAGGTTGACTAAATTATTTAGGATGGACCCGAATATTACATTTAGTTCCAAACCAACGAAAACCTTAGGGGCTGTGTGCATGAGCACTATTTATATGCCAGTGTTGTACTGCAGAGTGAAGAGAACCCAGCATACAGCATACAAGATTTCTTGAATTTGTTGGAGTATGCATACGAAAGCATACACAGGCTTTTTCAGCCAAAAAAACTTTGAGAGTTTTATACTACTTTAAAGAAATGGCCGGTAGTGAAGTGGTCATGAATAAAGAGTAGTGAACTGTATCTCAGTTTCTGCTCCACAAGTCACAATCAAACACATCACTTGCAAATGATTTACAGCAAGGGGTAATCAGTCCAATCTGTTGAGCCAGCTAAATTCATTTAATGGTACAGAGAATAGAAAAGAGTCCTTACTACAGCACATAGTAGTCAATAAATTCACCAGAGTCATGACCCTCTGTTTTAAGACATCAATGGGTGTAGACTTTATGTACAATTTAAATATATATATAGCAATGAGATAACTCTATGTGCACTCAGATGTATTATGCGCTATCCTTCTTTAAAAAAAAAACAAGTAGAGAAGGAGAAGTAGGAGAAGGACAGACAGTATAGTAGATTATAAAGAACTATTGTTTTCTATGCAACATCTCACAGTTTCTCTCAATCGTTATAGCAAGCTGTGTGTGCAGCACTAGGAAATCATCATTCCATTTGCTTAGGAAATTATCGTTTCCTATGTCGCCTTAGGCTAGGTTCACACCTGGGCAGTTCGTGACTGCGCGGCAATCGTGCACAAAACCGCGCGGATTGCCGGGCGGTCATGGAGTTGCCCACCACAGCCGATCGCACTGGCAGTGCCATTATATCTAATGAAAAAATAAAATAAACAAGGATGTAACCCAACTGAAAGCAATGGGGTCGCGCAGCAACAGCTGTGTGCACAAGCACACGATCGCACAGTCCCAGGAAGCGCGCCCCGTGTATCGCTCAGGTCTGAACCTAGCCTGAATCTACTGTCTCTTTTCTATTTTACATCAATAGAAAAATTTACAAAGGACGATGGTAGAGAAAACTGGCCATGTGCATAGAGGTTTAAAGTTTATGTAAGCCCAGTTACTAAAATCTCATATAATCTTTAACATGTTAATATCATTTAAAAATCTTTTAAAATCTGCATCTTTCATTAAAATAAAAACTGACCATATTCAGGCACATCTTGTTGTAGGGTAGATATGTTCTGCCCCTGTCTCTCAATTGCACTCCTTCATTGTCACCCTGTCACACAGCCTCCAGTAGAGATCTAAAATTGGCCTTTTCAACACACATTGTGTAGGTATGGTTTGCTGTTGTCACCATTCAGAAACCTGCCCTTAGAAATGCCGTACAGCTATTGCTGGAGACAAAAAGCAACTACAAAGAGGCTGCAGGAGATCGGCAGCATTGAGAGGCAACACAGGTTTAATAAAAGGGAAAGGTTTAAGAAAACCGCTGATCACACAGTTCTTGGCTTCTCCCTGCAAAGAGCAGTGACTGTCAGATACTACTCCCTCTTTCGCTATTCCTCCTGCACTCATTTGGGGGAAAAACATGAGGGGGTGGTCACAGCTGGCTCTGGAAAGGCAGGGCCAGCTGTCAATCAGGCAGCGTGGTGGACCCCATCAATATTGTGCTAAGTTTGGGTCAGAGGAGCAGATATTAGTAAATACACTCCTGTGACCCAAAAGAGTACTCAAGCCACAAAAAAAGGTTTGGTTTTAGTTCTCTTTTAACAAACTACATATTCCATTTATATCTACTGAACATGACAATTCCAGTTTTGTCTACAACCCCAACCACCCCCCACCCCCAGGTGAATTCTATGCATTGCAAAGATTTTAGCAAACTCGATTGCAGACTATTAACTTTATCTGTTTTGAAAACAGATAATTGATGTTTGCCTTAGCATGTCCTTTTATAAACGGAATGGGGAAATGGAAGGGTCTGCCTTTATTACTGTGACCTACATTATCCCAGGGTTGTAATAAAACTAGCACTATATGCATCTTTTGAGATAGACAAAGACTAAGAAAGTATCGAACATGAAACTCCTACAGCAGGGAATGTCTCTGATCTGACTTCCATGTATGCAAAGTTCTAGGGAAAGCAAAAAAAAAAAACCCAGAATAAATGAGAGAGACAAGAACTATTTACAGAACAATTCTAGTTAACCATTTTGCAAGGAAGCAATATTTGATAAAATAAAAGTCAATAAAAAAATATAATAATCCAGAAGCAGCAGGTTAAAATGCAGAGGTCAGAGAATGACTTGTGTAGCAGTAATAATATTAATTATTCTTTTGATCAATGTACCTCTGATTCTGTGCACCTACCACTATCCCTTCAGAATCTTAGCAAGTATTACTTGTTTTATTGCTGTCATATGAGCATACATTAGTATGTTTTAAAGTGATAAACCTACACCAATTTTTATATATTCATAAAAACACCGACTCACCACTTTCCATATGACATCCAATATGGTGGCATGCATACCTTTCAACTTAATGGCAACAGCTTTGAAAAAGAAAAGGTGATTCTGCATACCAGTTTCTCAAAAAAAACACCAATTTTCACTCATCACATGGCTAAGTAAATAAAGGACACTGACAATTTAGTTGGAAAATAAATATTTCAAAAGACCAGCTGTTATAGCTATTGTTGTTAAACAAAAACACCAAATGAAGTTTGATATAAATATGAATTAAGTTGATTGCTAAGTATTTTTGTGCTGATAATGGCAAAGTAAACACGGGAGTCATTTCCTGTAATTTACATAAAAAATGCTTCTAATGCTGTATTATTTACATCAGCCAGCCATAAGATTATCAACACATGCTCTATAGATTTTAGCAATCACTACCGAAATCTAAAAATGTGGACTGAAGCAGCATCTTACAACCCCAATTCCAAATAAGTTGGGACGCTGGGTTAAATCTACATAAAAGCAGAATGCTTTATTCATAATAGAAATAGAAAACATATCCAATGTTTAAAATGAGAAAATGTACCATTTTAGGAAACAAATAGGGTCATTTTGAAATTAACACTTCACAACAAAGTTGGGACAGGTCAACAAAAAGCTGGCAAAGTAAGTGGTACTAACAAGGGAGAACTGTAAGAACAATTGGTAACAGGTCAGTATCATGATTGGGTATAAAAAGAGCATCTTAGAGAGTCAGAGTGTCTCAGACGTAAAGATGGGCAGAGGTTCACCAATCTGTGAAAAGCTGCTTCTAAAAATTGTCGAACAATTTCAGAATAATGTTCCACAAGGTAAAATTGCAAAGACTTTAAATATGTTATCATCCACAGTACATAATTTCATCAAAAGATCCAGAGAATCTGGAGAAATCTCTGTGTGCAAGGGACAAGGCCGAAACACAATATTGGATGCCCATGATCTTCAGGCTCTCAAACAACACTGCATTAAAAACAGGCATGGTTCTGTGATGGACATCACTGCATGGGCTCAGGAATACGTTGAAAAATCACTGTCTGTGAACATAGTTAGCTGTGCCATCCAAAAAGGCAAGTTAAAGCTCTATCATGCAAAGAAGAAGCTATATCTGAACATGATCCAGAAACACTGAGGTCTTCTCTGGGCCAAAGCTCATTCAAAATGGTCTGTCGTAAAGTGGAAAACTGTTCCGTGGTCAGACCAGTCAAAATGTGATATTGTTTTTGGCAACCATGAGCACCGCGTCCTCCAGACTAAAGAGGAGAGGGACCTTCTGGCTTGTTATCAGCACCCAGTTCAAACGTCTCCATCTCTGATTGTATGGGAGTGCATTAGTGCGTATGGAATGGGCAGCTTGCACATCTGGAAAGGCACCATCAAAGATATATCCAGGTTATAGAGCAGCATATGCTCCAATCCAGACAATGTATTTTTCAGGGAAGGCCTTACATATTTCAGCAGGACAATGCTATATGGCATACTACATATATGAAAACAGCATGACTTTATAGTAGAAGAGTCCAGGTGCTTAACTGTCCTGCCTGCAGTGCAGACCTTTCACCAACTGAAATTATTTAGTGCATCTTGAAGCAAAAAATATGACAAAGAAGACCCAGGACTGATTAGCAGTTAGAATCCTATATCAGGCAAGAATAGGACAACATTTCTCTCCCAAAACTGCAGCAACTGGTCTCCTCAGTTCCTAGACATTTACAGAGTGTTGTTAAAAGAAGATGGGGTGCTACACTGTGGTAAACATGGCCCTGTCCCAACTTTTTTGAGACGTGTTGCTGCCATCAATTTCAAAATAACCTTATTTTTGTTCTATTGTGAATAAAATATGGGTTTATGAGATTTGTAAATCATTGCATTCTGTTTTTATATAGATTTTACACAGCATTCCAACTTTTGTGGAAATGGGATTGTATATGATATGATCACTTTGTTAAAAGCCCAACTTCAAGTATATTGCGTATTATACTTTTAGATGCCTAAATATATATATTTTTTTTTACCTCTGCTCCTTATGTGCTTTTTCTTTTATTAAAACATTTGAAAATGCTGTACCATGCTGCCCCAAGAAGACAGAAATACTTCTGGAACTCCCTGCCACATTTGACAGGTGTCGATGCCAAGCACCAGTCCTGATGCTGTCTCTACGCACTGGCTGTGTTTTGTCATTCAAAAAGCACAGCCTGTGATAACTCTGCAGCCAGAAGCCAGATTCTTTCACGTTTGGAGCAAATTGGACGACTTTTTATAAGGGTTGGTATTACCTAAAGGTTTTAGGTTCTGAGGGTAAGTTATTTTTTTTTTCCGTCAAACCTGATAGACATGACTGACTAGGTAGCTTTTAACTATTTGTCACTTAGGTTGATGCCATGGGGGTTTGGGTTGGCAACATCCTGTCTCAGTATTCTTGCAATTCCCTAGTTTAGGTTTCTGATTGTTGACTAAAATTGAGTAAACTTCACCCGCCCCGACTGTTGCTTTGAACCGTGACTCTTGGCTTTCTGTGCTCTTTTCCTGTCCTGATGCACAGCTAGTGGATTTGTGGGCACTGTCCTTCAGCTGCAGTCTCTGGGGTGCAAACAAGTAAAGTACAAACAAATAAAGGTTCTCTAATAGCTGGATGCTAAATGTGACTGGAATCACTGACCCTTACAAGAGTCATTTCCACATCAGTTGTGTTGTCAACTCTGCTCTGACAGACCAGTGTCCACATCTTCAAACATGCAAATGGAAGTATGGTACATTATGTTAGAGAAGATGTAAAATGTAATCACAGGGATGCTCCTGCCACCCCATTTCAAGGTATCTGTTTATGTAAAACAGCTGTCATTTGATACCTGCAGTTTTGGCTGAGGACTGGGATGTCTATGGGGCAGTAGCTGGCATGCCAATATAAAGATAGCTGGAGGTTATTAGTTGCATGATTTCTGTTTCTCTCTCTCTTGTTATATACTGTGTTTTTAAATAATAATACATCTCCACTTTGCCTGAATAATAGCAGTTACGAAAGCGTTAATGAATGTTACTAATAATGTGAATTTATGTGTTTTCCGCATAAATGCAGTCTTCACAGGGTTATTCTGTTTGGATGGAAAAGTTAAAGATAAATTACAATTTAATACTGTAGATTATTGAAAGATGAAACCCCTCCTTATTGCTTTAGGTGAGTGTAAATAAGCTTTCACGTCTTTAAATCCACTTAGCTAATTTGTACCATGCATTATTTTTCAGTTTTTACTCATAGGAAAGCAGCATCTACATTTAGGGGTTTGTTTATAAAAGTATAGGAAATTCCAATACCCTTCAGTGCCCTATAAGGGCATTATATCCATATGAATAGCATCAGTCCAGCTGTATGCCAGGCTTTTATAAATGAATCCCTTATTGATTCCACCAGTTTAAAATTAATGGAATCTAATTTTAGTATCTTCTAAGCCAACAAACTGTATAATATTGTGGTTCAAAGTTTCCTTAAGAACAATACAAATTGTAAAAGTCTTCTTTTCTTTTCACTTCAATCACCTATATTTTTAGATTCACAAAATATAGAGTATATACCAGTATTTATGTCTGGACCTGCAGCCATCCAGCATTTAATACGTTCTGTGCTTGATACAAAAGTATGAGTAATTAATCTGCACAAGAGATATGAAAGGGTTTCCCCGTTTCTTTATCACAGCGGGAGAACTTTCTCTATTCATATCTCATTCCCTGGGGTCACTTCATTTCCGTCTAAGCCATCTGCTTGCAAATTCATTTTTGGTGGAATCCCTTTATGCAGAGATGTTTATCGTGGGCTTACATTTCATATGATATTCTACTCTTTTCAATTAGATTTGTGCAGTAAAATTAATTGCAATATATGAAATAATGTACAGTACATTACTTTACAATTTTTTTTCCTAAAATCGAATGCCCTTCAAACTTTACTTTCCAACAATTACTTGTTGTTTACAACTGAACTATTGGTCTTATACATTCCATTTTTAAATGGAATGTGAAATGTGTATTTCTAATAATGCAGTGTTTACCTTTGTGATTTTTTCATCTGACTTTTACATTTTTAAATGCTTGCTCTGATTTGTTTTAGCTATTCTACTATGTACAGTAAATAAAGATTTGAAGATTAAACTTGCAGAGAGCTCTACATCTGACTCATCCTTATGTAACCTCTCTGCATAGCAACTGCAACTATGTTGGAGACTACATGGCTTCTAATACACAACCGATTCATAGACTTGCATCTTGAAAAGGAGCATTAAAGCACAACCTTTGTGCATCAATGCAAAGTAGGAAGCAGAGCCTGAGTATTTAAATATGCATGATACATACTGACACTACTAGGCCTTAGAGCTCTAGTCACAAAAGGGTTATAGCTGAACTACAGGCAAATAAAAACATATATAATTGAATTTCATACGTATAATTATGAACTGATATTTCCAAAGGATTTGTAGTTCCTCTGCCAGACAGTACAGGCAGGCCCAGGCCCTGGTTTGTACTTAAGCAATATATCTTGGTTCAGGAACCACCAAGTCTACTGTGTCTGCACAATAAAGGAGTAGTATTCTAGGTGAAAACTCAACTATGGAATGTTACAGTTCCACAGGGAGCATCATTCATATACTCAAATATGTGCAGCTCGGTGGTATCGTCTTTAATAATTCTGCTTTGAAGCTCCAGGTCCTGGGTTTGAATCCCAACTAGGATGCAATCTGTATGGAATTTGAAAACATTCTTGGCTGTGTGAGTTTCCTTTCACAAGCCAAAACAATACAGGTAGGTTAAAGTGACATTAAAGTCAACATATTTTTTACCTCCCCCCCCCCATGTTAATGTTAGCACTTACCTTAAATGATGTCTCTTAATCCGATCTTCTTCTTTTTTCCTGATGTTTTCATCTGTCCCTCCAGCGTTGCGGCGGCTCTCCGATCCAGCGCTGACTCCTCTCTGCTTGCAGGCACTTCCGATCCAGCGGTGTCTGCATGCAGGTGCACGCGTCTATTGACTTACCTTGCGTCTCTGCTCGTCTCCCGGCCGAGAATCTGAACTGCGCAGGTGCCCGCCCCAAGATACTTTGCAGCCGCCCGAGCAGTTCCGTATTCTCGGCACAGGAGACAAGCAGAGACGCAAGGTAAGTCTATGGACGCGTGCACCCGCGATAACAAGGTACATTTAAACCGCTGTTAAAGCGTTTTTTTTACTTTTTGCCTATATCTACTGCTTGCTAGCAGTAGATATAGGCAAAAAAAAGCGGAGCCAATAGAACCCCTTTAACTGGCTACCTTGCAAACTGGACCTAGTAAGTATGTTAGGCACTGTTGTGGAAATTTTATTAGGATGTGTTTTTAGTATATTGTAATATTGTCATCATGTCTCTCATTGTCTGGTTTGCTGCGTTACGCTCTATTGGAACGTGACCCAGATTAATCAGCACTGAGGGTAAACCATTGTAGTAGATATCTTCCTGTGGATATGGAGACGCAACCGCTGTGCACGAGGGGTCTCCGCCGGCGAATGGTCCATGTGCGCTGGCCAGGGGATATTGATGTGCGTTACGGAGCAGTGTACTTTTAGAGAGTGTATGGACGCCGGCGAGGCCCCTGCGCAATGCACGGATTTATTAGCTCGGCATGGATGCATTTGCTATGGGGACACGGTATCATTTTTGATACAGATACCTTATAGAAGGAGCATGCGTTTGCATCTTTTTGGTGCGTCTGATCAACGCGTTGGAAATAATATGGCGCTGTCCCTGCAGATACGCTCGCATTCATGAGAACCATAGTATAATTTCTATTGGGCATTGCTCACTGAGCAATGCTGGATAAAGTTCGCTCCAGTGGTAACAGGAGATTATGTGTGTGAGTCTGGGAAGATGGCGGCGTCCATGGGCAAGCATACTGACTCCTTTGTGTAGGGGTTCTGTTGCAATTTTGATACCTATTTACATTTTATTGTTTGTGAAAAGATTTTTTGAAAGCACTGTGATCAGAAAATAAATCAAATAGACTATATTCTGTATGTCACCAAGCCTCATACTAGTACAGTGTTTGGGGAAGGGGATATTCTATACAAACTGATAATGTCTTGATATGATCATTCCATAGGCAGATTCACACAAAGCAACAAGTCAGTCTTTCTTATTGATGAACACACATTAAACTACTGTAGTTCTGTGAGAGGCAGAAAGGGCAGAGAAACAGTTGGATGCGGAGGCACTTTGAGGCTAAGTGCATGAGTGCAGCTCTCAATCACAGCCTCATTGTTTACATTTGCGTAGGAACAGTTATCCTGCATGCATCCTCAGTCGTTATTTACATGTGAAGTAGCAGCTGGGATCGGAGCAGCCGAGGGCAGTTTGAAAGAGAATAATCTGACATACCTGAAGTGTCAGATTCTTCTCCTATTTCTCCTGCCTGTAAATCTGCAATATGTTAATAAAGCATTGCCCAGAGGGGGAAATACTGCATATAAAAAAATGGAATACTGCATTTACAATTAAAAAGAAAATGTTTGGTGGTGACATGACCTCTAAAGTGTACATGCAGTCCTAGAAATAAATTGTACCTTGTAAAGTAGGTGAGTAGTGAAGATGCATGCTGTGCTTAGTTTAATTATTAAAGTGACACTAAACTCAGGAGTTAAAACTTAAAAATGCAATCAAGTACATTAATTATTAACAAAAATGTATCTTATTTGTGTATTACTCAGCTGTAGATCCTCAAATCATCTCTGAATTGGTGCTGACAATGTCCTTCCTTCTGGAGGGTGGCTACTTTTGTTCCAAAGTAGTGACCGCTCCAAGCTCACTCCTTTGATGGACTACAATCTCTCTTAAACTAACTGTGAAAATGTAGTCTATCACAGGAGTTAGCTTGGAGCGGTGGCCACTTTACAACACGCACAGGGAACAAAAGTTGCCACCCCCGGAAAGAAGGACAGTGTCAGCTCCGAGGAGATGATTTGAGGAGCTACAGCTGAGTGATACACAAATAAGATTTCATTTTTGTTCTAAGTTGGGTTACTTGAATGCAATTTTAAGATCTAAGTCTTGTTCTAAAACAAATGTTCTATTTAAGGGTATTATAATACTAACATTATTTTTTCATAACACATATAGCAATATTTTTTTAAATATGAAATGTATAAGAAACAAATACTGTATTTATATTTTCATGTGTGTGTGTGCAAGAATATGAACTGATGAGGAATGGATATGAGAATAGGTTTAGGGAATTAAGTCACTTCCAGGCCTCTGATGCTTTTAAATACAGATGTTCTTAGCCATTCAGGTTGAATGGTGGCATCATTCAACCCACTTTCTTTCCCAGGCTGTCATGGATCAGAGAAGCAACACAGTGATGAGCTCACTTTGCTTTATCCTGCTGTCAGTATACTTCTTGTAAGCACATGAATTTCTGCTTCTCCCTCTTACACTTGAGCTCTGTGACTAAGGCTGACACCGAATAAAATCTAGGTATTTACACTACTACCTTTAATAATATACAGTATTAATGAATACACAAATGTCTAGGGCATAACAAAATATTCAGGTTTTCATTATTTAAAATAATACCTTCCACCTAAACATTATTTGACTATATCTTTATTGCATGTGCTGGGCAATGGAGCCTAGAATTTCATGAAGACATCACTCTGAAATAGGATATAAAGGAGTGCTGTCCCAAATCATTCAGATCTTAGGAAAATAGCTGTGATATATAACGCTGTCCAATTACAATTTGCCCCTGTGATAAGCAAGTGCCAGGATATTATCTTCTTTTTCTCCATGTAGACATAAACATGCAATCTCTGGTGACTCACTGTACAAGTTTCTACACCTTTCTAAAAAAAAAGGTGGTCATACCTTCCAATGACATGCAGATGTGTTCCTGAGAACAATGGGAGGGAAGACATCTGCCTGTCATCAAGGTGCTTCAGAAGGTAAAGATGAAAAAAAAAATGAGGAAAAGTAATGTGACAGATAAAAATTGGAAATGAGCAATACAGAAACTAAAAGGTTTTTCCTTCTCAATGTGAACCAGCTTTTAAACATAACATGTAGTTTATAAAAACGGTTTTGAGGCAACTTCAGCTCCTTACACTGTTCATCCTTTATAATTATGATGCATCTTAGGTTTGAAAACTGCTTAATGTTAGTATAGATTTCAAAGTTTGATGGTACTTAATACTACTGTATACACAGCAAAATAATAAAATACAGTATTGTTATTTCTTTTCTCTTTTTTTATATAAGCAAAAAAAAGGAAATCACAAATGGGATGTCTGTAATTTAAACCAATTGTGGCCTGTGTTGCCTGCAGAGTGTTAAAAAAAATAATATAATAACCCATTTGAAGGAGAGGTATTGGGAGAGTATAATGTACTCTTCCCAATACTTTGAGCTGGCAGTGACACTGCAGCTGTCATACATCAGCTCCATAACCGCTGATCATTCAGCTCACGGTTTCTGCTAGTCATCACTCCCAGCAGGGATTCTCCCCACCCCTCTCTCTGTACTCCAGCGCTCATTGAAGGACAGATGTGGAGGGTGCAGGCATAGCTGGCTCTGTCTGTCAATCAGGCAGCGGGGTGGATTCCAACAATATTGCCAGGATCTTTCCTGGCTGCAGCACGGCTCTGCGCTGTTAGCAAATAGAGGGCAGAAGTCGCATTCAATAAATTCCTTTATTTTTTTAACCTGCACTTTTCATTTCCGTCTGGTTTCTTGGTTTCCTGACATAAATGTACTCCTCCGAACCAAAAGAGAACTAAAGCCAATAAAAAGATTTGGCTATAATAATCTTTTAATACAAAACAATCTATAACTGCTTTAAATAATAAGACTTTTTCTGATCTCTGTGGCCCTATTTTTCAAAATATATGGGATAATGCTTCACCTATTGTGATATGCAAAAAATAAATCAGAAATAATTTCTGTTCCCCTAGTGAGTGACCGTGGAGGTGGCACAGAGCTTATATGCAGTGTGTAATAAATGGAATAATAAAGTCCTATTCATAAAATAGACAGTTACTACTAGAGAAGAACAAAAATGTAATATCACACCCACCCATCCAACATGCTATAAGCCTATGATATGTAATCAAAGGCTTCTAACACCCTGCCCAAATAAATGTCTTTTAACTAGACATGTGCACTGCCAAAAAATTTGTTTCGTTTCGTTTAGTTTTAAATTCGGATTTGTGTTATTTCGTTTTTCGGGATTCGGGTGTGAAAGTCAATTCGGATTCGGAATTCGGATTCGGACGAAATTCAGTAGCGTTCGCACGAACGTTCGTTTCGTATTCTGTTCTTATTCGTTTCTTATTCGTTTCTTATTCGTTTCGTTCGTTTGCAGCAAAAGTGACATTTGAGGGGGAAAAAATATTTTTCTCCTTCTCTAATGTCACTTTGCTCCAACGAACAAAACGAATAAGAAACGAATAAGAAACGAATAAGAACAGAAAACGAAACGAACGTTCGTGCGAACGCTACCGAATTTCGGAAATGGAAATTCGGATTCGTTTGCATTCGTTATGTCTGTAATTCGGAATTCGGACACATCCGAATGTCTGAATTTACGAAAATTCTTCCGAATTTCGATTCGGAACGAAACGAATCGCACATGTCTACTTTAAACAAATGCCTTCTCGTAAGTGTGAATGACAACTGACAAATTGATGACTTATTACCATGTCCTCTTATCACATTTTCAACATCTATTCAGTGAGCTGTATTTACTCTAAAGCTCATTGATAGGAACATTAATTCATAAAAATTAATTTTCAAATGACTTTTCAATCAATGCATAATAAACATGAGGACATGATTATGACCATGTTGTCAGCCACGCAGCCCAAGAAAAAAAAATAAAAAATAATAATTGTATGCCTTTTACCTTTTTTTCCACTATTTTTTAATGTTGTTGTTGTTTGAGGTTTTTTAGATAATACGAAAATTTCAATTAAAAAAATTGAAAGATAACATGTGTCCAGTGTTGCTATAACCCTATTTGTTTTGCTATTGTCTAAACAAAATCAAATGAACAAAATGCACCAAACACAAAAAAACAAAACAAATAATGTTATCTTATTTGAACATTTTTAAATGACATCATGTTAAATTATAATCCCATAAAGTCTGGCTAATTAGTTGGGTTATTTTCTCTTTTTTGTGGTATTTTCTTGCTTTTTATGTTTTGTAGACAATGGGAATAAAAAGCATCTGAATAGCAACTCGAGGTGCAAATCTTTATACAAAAAAACTACTACCAAAACATACTTAGCTTCCGTTATAGCTGGTTCACAATTTTCTTATCAAACAGGATTCTGGGCATTAAGTAATCACAGGAAAATGGGTTCTCCATCTTGGCAATCTCCTTCTCTCTTGTATTGAAGCTTTTAGTGCTGTTCCATTGTAAAATCCTTTGATAGAATACTGCTTTTAGCTTTGAAACTGGCCTTTTTATCTTGGAAAGTTTGTAGCCATTCCTTCATAGGCGTAGCCTTTTCTACTTTTGTCCTACATCAAGTTCTATGAAGGAATCATTTCTGCCTGCAAACTCTAGATGGCAGCACAGTACCATAGATGCCATAGATCCGCTATGTCAAAAGGTCAAACTATTGCTGCTTTATTGACAAAGCTGCTATAAAGTTTGGGTGCATTGTTTGAAACAATGGGAACAGCTGAAATTCTGTACTTTCTCTGCAAATGGTTTTTATGAACCAATACTTATCTTCCCATTATTTTAAATAACAGCATGTTCTCTAAGAAAAAGGTGTCTGTCTCAAAATCAGATGTCTATATATATTGTAAAGGAAAGAGGGAAACTTTGGTCAGCATTTATTTAATACGTTTTGCTTATACCACAATGTCCAAAAATTAGCTAGATTCATTAGTTTGTGGAATTCATTGATGTTAAAGAGCTCCAGATTAAACCGTTTGAGCCATTTGGATATCATTTCTGTAATTCATAGAAAATGCTGTGCAGAAGAGTAACAAAAAAACATGCTGTCAAATTATAAAATGTTTATCTCACCTTGACAATTCCTCTTATGTGCATTTTTGCAATCATCTCTGCAGTATAAAGAAACATCAATAGTGTATCAAGGGCAATCGTCACATACTGAAGGGGAGGATAATGCTCAAAGGTCTTCGGGGTGTTCATACAAACGGAAATGACACTGATAATTGCACAGATGCGTAGTAATGAGTGCACCCACTGAAAGAAAAGAACATTTTATTATACATTTTCTTACAGCAAGCACGGCTGTATGACAAGCATAATTAACACTGCATATACATACTTATGTGCACAGAATTACTTAAAACTAGGAATCTTTTCAGCATGTGCCCAGCTGTTATGAAATTGGCAGTGGAACTAAATTACAAAAATAAATACAGGTTATAAAAAAGTAATTTATTCAAAATATCTGACAGATGTGAGTTTCTTACATGTAGCAGATGTGAATTTCACACGGATTTAACCTATATCATCTTTGCAATTTCAACGCTTAAAAGCTGACTTTCACCTGTGCATCATGTCTTCGGTAGCTTACATAATTTTGTATGGTACATAAAAATGTTATGTTACATTTAAAGTACACTAGTCATGTAATACATTGCCTGTCATAGCTGACAGAAAAAAAGCTTGCAGCAAGTGTTAAAACCCCCGACCTACATACTAATTCCAAATGAAAGTATTGACATATTGTTTAAGAATCAGCAAATGGCAGCCTATATATTTATCTCATGTCATATGTCTTATAATTAAACCATTAATGCTGACACTTTTAGAATTAGTTTTTTCACAGGTCATACATGATAACAGACTGTACCATATATGGGATATGATATGCCACAAAACCTGACAGATATCTGCTGTCATAATACTTTCCTTTCTACTAACAAAGAGATACATAGAGGCACAGTATGGTGCCAAATAGAGACATATTGCCTATGACTACTAAAGTATTGACCAAACACTGCATCTTAATAGAAGATTTGACTTGCCAACAATCTAGTAGCTCTGGATACATTTTTAGGTATCACTCTTGGTTCACTCTTGTGAACAACAAATAAAAAAAATGCTGCTTCAAAATATCTCCAGCCTTTGATGATTAATAGCATTTAAGATTGAAAATTCAACTTTTGTTGACATGCATGGTCCTAAAGCCGGGGTCTCAAACTCAATTACCTTGGGGGCCACTAGACAATTTTTTTTCTCCCATGGGGGCCGCTCGACAAATTTCAAGCTTTAAAATAAAATGTAACTATATTTGGTATGGTACTACGGTCCCCAATACACACACAATAAGGCCCCATTCATATCTGTAGGTTTAGGTGCGATTAGGGATTCCTGCGTCAAAAACTTGCGTTTTCCTGCAGCGGGAATCCCTAATCTGGCGTTTACAAGCGGCCGCTGTCACCCATTAAAGTTAATGATCAGGTGGCAGCAGTTGCATGTAAACTCCTGCACACCGCATGTAATGATATGTGATATTATTACATGCGGTTAGAAAACACTCTCCCTGAATGCACAATCATTGCGTCCAGGGAGAGTGAGCTGACAGCACCGCAGCGCCAATCACAGGCACGGAGACATTTCCCAATCTCGTTGCCGTTACTTTGAGACAACTGTGCTAAAGCAAACCTATCAAGAGAGAAATACGGGGGTTCCATTGCTGACCTTTTTCTGAAAATACTGGTTAACTGAATTCTAAGACTAAATTGTATGCAGAACAAAAGTCAGAGAGCTTACTCATTCCAGCACATTGACTAAAAGATACTGAAGCAAGAAGGGCAACACGACAGCTATGTAAGGGGGGTCTGTCAATCTCTCAATCTTTACTGTATACAAAACTAAAACATGATTTTTGTACTCACTAGACCAGACATTATCTACTGAGAATCTACCTGTTAGTTCCATATCCTGTGAAAGAGCACTACAGATTTCACTAGAATATTAAGATCCAATCAGGACTTCTGTCGCTGCCACAAAACTCCTCGTGTCCCCTTGATTAATTATGTAAACCACAACTGTTACAGTGTTCGAATTAACCTGGACTAGTAGACTGGTCAGATGGGGGGTCCGTGAAAAGACGACAGATAAATTGCTCATACTCTAGGATGCTGATTGGAAATTGCAATTCTTCCATAGTTCAACAACCCTGAACAAACAGAAGGTTCAGCTTTAGAAGATTAAATCTGAGAAGAGAACAAAAAAACCTGCCCCCTGACATTGTCGGGAACAGAAGTCACGATGACAAAGGCACTTTCGTTAGAGGATGTAACTGGACCATCTTAAAGGAAAGGTCAGCTACCATAGGAATGCTCAAACCATTTTTAAGGTGAGGTGCAGGTGGGTCAACTGCAGGAGGAGTAGACTATTCCATACCAAAAGAACCACTTAAAGATAAGGAATCACCTATCAGGGTGTTTCCAATCTTTGTAGATAAAATCATCTAAAAGGGGATGATGAGGAAACATTGACAAAACCTTGGGTCAATGATAACCAAGCCCTGCTGCTGAGTTGGGGAAAGGAACGGAGGAATCGAGTAAAGTGGAACATACAGCCTTGAGTAGAAAGGAAATGATTTCCTTCTGTTTAGGTAAAACAACTGCTAACTGAAATTCAGCTGGTAGAATCTTATTTTGTAGGGAAGAGAGTGATTAAGTGTCTGACAAATCCTCCTTAGAATCTCTGACTGAACTAGAAAATAAGCATCTCCTAGTCAGACTCTGGTGGAGAAGGCAGTGGTGGCATTTTAAACCCCTGAAATCAGGTGGAGCCACAAGTTGGACCAACTGCGGCAGAAGACAGAACAGAAATAAATACCTCCACAGTAAGAAAGGAAGAGGAATAAGACTTAAA
>NW_017307715.1:272749-286652 GCF_000935625.1 Nanorana parkeri
AGCACAATCCATCCCTGCACCATAGTTCAAGTTCAAGTTAGATTTTGATTAGGTGGTTTTATATCAAAGGCAAAAAAATATATTATAGAGTATAGAAAAAAAATCTAAAAATATACAAAATACAATTGACCCCAAATCATTACAGTTTCTCTTTAGGTATTTTTTCTGTGATATTTGGCTATGCCATTTCTAACACTGCAGTGTTTTCTTGGGCATGATAATAAAACAATGTGATTTTTAAAATTCCAATTTCTTAATGAAAGGGTTAAGATAGTCATTAAGATCATTTGGCAACACTCAGATACTTGAACAAGCTTTCTTTCATTTGACATGTGGGCATACCATTCACACCATAATATACCTTACCACAATGCACAGTAATGCAATGTAGAAGTATGTTGTTGCGGATTGCAATACAAAGTCAATTTCCCCCCAACGCAGTGCTATAGTGTGCTGCCATGCACATGCAGTTTAAGTTTTATACGCAGCCCGTCTGTTGCTGTGCCCTGCACGAAGAATAATGTGCAGGGCCAAATTTGTATATGTTAAAGTGCATTGGCTGCATTATGGTGTGATTGGGCCCTGATAGCTACCATTCATGCACGTTGGAGGGGGGTCTTCTATTATAAAAAATTAGGAATGCCAGTTTATCTCTAGTCATTTCTGACATATTAATACCACTCATCTGTTACAGATACAGAATCATACTAGAAACACAGGAACATTCTCAGATGATACCACTGAAAACACTTGGATGGTGTGATACTCATGTAAAACAGGCTTTAGGCAGGAACATACCAAAATACATCTATTTTCCACATGGTAAAAATAAACAATAATTACAATGACACTAAACTCAGGAGTTAATCCTTAAAAATGCACTCAAGTACCTTAACTATTAACAAAAATGTACCCTATTTGTGTATTACTCGGCTGTAGAGCCTCAAATCATCTCTGAATTCATGCTGACCAGGGCCGGATTCCCGACAAGGCCACTGAGGCCAGGCCTCGGGGCGGCAGGGAGAAGAGGGGCGGCACAGGTTTGAAGTCTCCCGACGCCCAGAACATGGAGTTCCGAGCGCCGGGGGGTAATTTGTGTTCTACATTTAGCCCTGCTTTGCACAAGCAGGGCTAAATGTAGAACAGGGAAGCTTGCTTCTTTACAAGTGATCCTGGCGATGTCGCCAAAATCACTTGTAATTAGACTGCAGCCAGTCCGTCCTCCCCCTGCCCCTCCCCTGCACTTACCTCTCTGCATGCTGGCTCCGTCCTCCCGGCTCCCGTCCTCTCCTCGCTGGCCGCCGACGTCTTCAGGATGGAGAGCAGTGAGCAGAGCGGCAGGGTTAAAAGTAACCCCCGCCGCTCCGTGTAAACAGGAGCGGTCTTCCCCTCTCACCTGTCACAGGAGTTCCAGCACAGTGGTGTGCTGGAACTCATGTATTGGAGGTGACAGGGTCAATAAAGAGAACCTGTCACCTCCAAATGCTATCACACAGGGGCTTGTTAGCTCGTTAGCTCCTGTGTGATAGCAATAAAGTTAAGTGAAAACAAATTGATAAAAAATAATTACATAAATAAAAATAAAAAGATAAGTAAAAATAATAAGTAATAATGATTAAAAAATAAAGTAAAAATAAATAAAAAGTAAAAAAATAATAAGAAAATAATTATAAATAAAAAATAACATAAAAATTATACAAAAATAAAAGTAAAAGATGACAAGATAAATAAAAAAATGTAAAGTAAAAAAAAAGTGATAAAAAAGTTAAACAAAAAGAAAAGAAAGAAACAACAACAAAAAAACAAATAAAAAAATTCAAACCAACCCTACCACCACCGGTATCTGGTTGGCATTCTCCATTGGGGGTGGGGGGGGGGCGCATTGTGGAACCTGGCCTTGGGGCAGCAGGGAGAGTAAATACGGTACTGATGCTGACACTGTCCTTTCTTCTGGAGGGGGGCCACTTCTGTTTGCTAAGGTCCCTGTGTGTAAAGTAGCCACCACTACAACACTACAAGCTCACTCCTGTGATGGACTACAATTTTATTACAAATTAGCAAACTAAACATGAGTGTTTCTCTCCCGGCCGGGATGTGTACTCACCGGCCCAAGCAGCTCCATCGGGTAACGAAGGGAAGGTGGAGGAGTCCAGTGATGTCACTCCCCTTCCTTTTATTAGCCGACAGCCACTTGGGGAAGGGGGGAGGAGTCAGGTGACGTTGATGTATGTGACGTCACAGGATCTCCGACAGAAGACCTGGAAGCCGGCGGAGAGGTGAGTACGGATCAAAAGAACTTTGATCGATCAAAATAATTTTGATCGATCAAAAAAAATAACGATTAATCGAGGGATTAATCGTTAATTTCCGGAGCCCTAATAGTTATGGATAATACTTATATTAATGTGAAATGAGAATCACATAGTTAATTTTCCTTAAGTCATGTATTATAGCAGTTGTATAGCTAGTTATTATACTGCCACCTTGTGAGCATTTTGGTTATTTCCCCATGTTCTCTGTGTTCCCTCCCATTTATGATGTATTTCCCCCTTCTTCTCCAAGTAGTCATTTAGTGTCATGGCTGACTGTAATATGGCCACATGCACATGTATATGCTTGCTTGGAAACATTACCATCTCTGACCTGCAAAAGCAGTCTGTTCATTCATCTGCTTTATGCTGTTGTCTGCTGTAACCCTGCTGCGTTCAATAAATAACTTTTTGGATGAAAAAGGTATTTGGTGAGTTCAGCTATCTGATAAGGATTGTCTGCGGTGATTGTATCTGCTTATACAGGCGAGGCATAGAGATCTCAGCAAGGGTTAAATCGCTAATACAACAATCTCAGTCACAATAGATACACAATTAAGGTGCAGTATTGTTAACAGCTAGGGTACTTGAATGCATTATTAAGATTTAACTTCTGAGTTTAGAGTCACTTTAAGATGTCAAAACAAAATGATAACAAGAATAAAGAGAAATAAAGCACTTACTGGCTTATTAATCCACAGAATATCTGCATTATCAGACAATGATTCATCTGGACCAAAATCAGTCACGGGCTGGGCCTCTACTCTCGAGCTTTGCTTTCGCTTCAGCATACTGTTGTCACTTTTGGTTTTCTGAGGTGAAAAACATTAACAATGAACACGGTCATAAAAGCTATTTCTTGTGCTACATAATACCACCATGCAAACAACAAAAGCATGCAAGCAAATTCTGCCTAAAAATAAATAAACTTTTGAATTTCTGACTTAATTTGTTTAAATTCTATCTTTGATTGTTGATGATCATGTTAATCCCTCAAATCAAAGAACATATATACAGTAGATGCAATTTTCTTTGCTTTTGCTTTGATGTTTTTTTATCCAGACTTAAGTAGTGATAATAACTTAAAATGTTTTGTACTTTAGCTATATACAAGGCACAGGATTGCACGCTGGCAAAATAATGGGTACCATTTTCTAAATAACCATTTTATAAATGACTACAAGTCCTGCAAAAGCTCTAAACATAATATACCAAATATATATGACAAATAATATTTACTAAACATTATACAGAAATCAGCAGGAAAACTCTATTTAGATAGAGAGCAATACTAAAATAATAGGGGGCTGAAGACCAGGGAGGTGTAGGGTTTTACAATATGGCCATTTCCAATGAAGATTATGACTAATCACTTAATTAAAGCAATTTGTGCATTTTGTATTATTATTAATTACAAATTGATTAGATATTTCACAGCCGGATTCACTTAAAATATAAATTGGCGGGTTGTTGACAAGGAAAATAAAATATTTAGGGAGGTTTTTACTATTGAAGGAATAATAGATTTATCAGCAATGAACTATGAGAAAAAATACCAGTGTCACACTTTATGAACAACCAGTAATGCAAATAGTTGCTTGCAATTGTTTTTGCTTTTCTGCAGCAGTGTGCGAGTTTTTACAACAGGGTAACATATTTGGCATGTCATTATTTGCTTAAAAGCATTAATCTTACATGTGAATTCTAAGTGAATTTGATGTGTTTTGCTGTTTGCGCAAATCACACCCACTCTTCATGAAGCAAACCTGCAGCCAGTGATTAACTGTCTATAGAGTGGTACAGCAGGCACCTCAAACCATCACTGTCAAAGCTCAAAAAAAAAATGAATATACTGGCTTTAGCCAGGAAGTCGGTACTTGTTCCTTTATTCTGGAACTTTCTTTAATAGTGGCAAAATTGCACATATTTCCATACCATATTTAATTGGCAGATACTTTAATCTGCTTAAAAAAGACACACCTTATTGTATGGTATGATGGTTCTTGACTCTTCTCCAATCTCTCATGGTTTTCTATTGGCCCATCAATGTGATGGACGGCCTTAAGAAGTGCATGCACGGGGCATATTTCAGCTAATTCATGATGAACCAGCTATAATTCGCAGTGGGTGCCTCTATAGGCACCCTTCTTCCCGACATCCCTTGATCAGCTGATCGAAGGTGCCAGTTGGAAAATTCTCAGCCAAATGGAGCTAGCAGACAATCAGCTGTTAGCATTCGTTAGCATTGATAGAGGGATCTGTTCTATTTTTTTCATTCTGCAGGTGTATACCCAGATATATTGACTGATCATAAGGTGCAGGAAGCAAAGACAAATGCTGACATTCTAATTGAAGCCAGAATTTAAATATTAGGGAAACCTGGGTATTGGGGCTCCTAGTACGCTCTAGAAGCTGAATGAAGCCTTGCGAAGGAACCTAGAGGTACCTGCTAGACTGCTCTCTGGCCAATCAGATGCTTTTTTGGGCTGTTGGGAGTTGCATTACAGGCACAGTCATGTAACTTCCTGTTGTGGATCTCTACGAAACGAAAATTCAGACAGATCTGAAATCCGAATATCAAACCAATACAGAGTTCAGATCTAAATTGTGAAAACGAAAGAAAAAAAATTTCAAAACGAAACACATTTTTTGCAGGGTTACATGTCTAGTACCTGACATATAATTCCATAGTTTACTTTTGTGGCTTGAAAGTCTCAAGAACATTTCTGTGTGTAGGTTAAAAGCACGCACCATCCAAAAAAAGAATACAATTTTTTAGGCTGCTTGGGCGGCTACATCTCCTGTTTACTGTTTTGTACTGTTCACATTTTTTCACTGCTGTCCTAGACACTTATCATGAGTACCTAACTGTGTTGAATGTGACTCCTGTTGTTTGGCATCACCTTTAACGTAAACATAGGGAGGGAATGCTGAGGGAGCCATATTAATAAACAGGCAAATATTGCAGTCTACATTCATTGTCTAGTGCTAAGCAAAATCAGTGCCTTGCTAAACCCCCCATGTTCATAGATCCATGCAGCTTAGTATGTTGCTGAGTTAGGCGATTCTTAAAATAAATCTAGTCTGGCATTACCTTTCATAATTTGATGTGTGGTTGTGACTCCTGAGTTCTAATTCAGCCAGAAAATCTAGCACCAGGGAAATAATGTGGTGTGTAGTTTAACCCCTACGGGAGATGTAGAAGTGCCCAAATCACTGCTCACGTACACTGTACATGATTAGCTATTTGGGGTTCTGTAAGGCTGGTAACTGCTGAGAATCAGCGGTTACCATTCATTAATGGATGCCTCAGTATTGAGGCATCCATTAATAAATGAGTTAAGCTTTTTCAGACACCCGATCCCTTTCAGGAATCGGGTGTCTGACAGTGAGAGCAGAGCAGCATTTGCAGCACTAGCCGACACTGACAGCTGGTATAGATCAGGAAATCCAGATGTATACCGGCTTTCTTTTTCTTCTAAACTTTCAGCAATAGAAGCATTTCGATACATGTTTTTATTGCTGATACAATGTTGCAGGTTTTCTGATGGTTGTTGGAACTGTTGTTGGATGCTGCATGATCAGTGTCACTAAGGTTATCTTTGGCGGTTCTTAAAGGAGAACTATGAGGTGAGTGAAAATCACTCAGCCTCATAGTTCGAGCCGACGCGTGACTTCTCGCTCACTTCTCGATCCTGTCCCTTCAGAGAGCCTTGACTGTCACTCACGGCTCCCTGCTGGGATCCCCCTCTCCCTTGTCCGATCCTCCAGCGCTGACTGGAGGCCAACTGTCAACCACGCAGCTGGGTGGATCTTGACAGTAATGTCGGGATCCGTCCCGGCTGCGGCGGTCTCAGTATACCGCGAGCTGTAGCTCGCGGTATACTGAGCTTTGGGAGCTTGGGAGGATGCTAGTTTGTGTCCCCCCGTGACCCTGGGTAGAACTATGGGGACAAGACTTACCCCATAGTTCTCCTTTAACTTTGAAGCAGCCGAATCATAACCAAAAATGAATTCATTAAATTATCAAGCAGTAATAGTGAAATGAATTCACAATGACTGCTTGATGTAATTAAATAAATAAACAAAAAATGTAAAAAATATTTTAAAACATAGTGAAACGTTTAAAAAAAGTGTAAAAAAAATCAAAATAAATGTAACAAATAAAAATTATATATTTAAATATATTTTTATACTATCATTAATATAAAATTAACCCATTACAATGAAAGTCTGCAGCTGAGCTGGAGATTTGTTTTTCACCCTAATGTAACCCCCTCATGACAGTGATGTTAAAAGTACGTCACTGTTACTAAGTGTGACACTTAGTGACAGTGACATTGTATGCCAGGTGAGCACTTTTAGCTTTTAGAAAAAAAAGATTAAAATGTTAGGTTTTAGTTTTAGGCTGAGAAGTACAGAAACATTTCTAAAATCCTGGGAATGTGAGGTTTTTCCAAATAAATGACAAATAAATGAATGTATTTAATGCATTTTGTTAGCTGTGCTGTTTTTCTAAAAAATACTACAAATCAAAACTGGGGATAAAGTGTTTTCTTTACATTTTTTTCCTTTTTTAACATTTTATTTGTCCTAAATGAAGTGTTAGGTACACATATGTGATATAAATATATAGCCTTATCTGTACTCTAAAAAACAATATATAATATGTGTGGGTGCACTTTGTAAGAAAGATGCTTGTTATCTGATCTGGATTGGACCACTAAATCAAACATTTAAACTACACTAGTAAAATGAAACATAAATGGCTATTGGAGAATACCTGCAATCTCCTTTGTTCCATTTTATTAGCACTTCGGTCTTCCAAATTGTGTTTCCAGATGTCAAAATAGCAGAACAAGTCTTTATATTAGTAACAAGTTAAATTATATTATGAAGTACACCACAACACTAATAAAACGTTTGTCACCAATCCAAAAAATGCTTCATCCTAGAACCACTGATGTGTAGTACAAATATACTGTACAATACAAATGTAAAGTCTTTTATTTCAGCCTTCATACAGATGAAATCCAGTGTTGTACAGAGTTTGTCAGAAGTACAGCAAGAGGGGTAGGGTCATGATTGCGTAAGAGGGATAAGGTTTACCCCTTCATATATTCAAACAGGACACACACTGAGGTTTCCAGAACACCTGGTTATAATCAAAACTATGATTGGGGTGGCCTGGTGCAGTTATGCCTAGATGAAAAACAAGTGCCATGGGCAGGTAGTCTGTGATCTCTGTTCACATTTCATAATCTGTTACTATATGCAAAAACTGAAAATTTGCAAGCCTTTGCATTCATAACAAGTTTGTAAAATATAATCTCCTTTAAACTATACTTTTCAAAACTTTTCAAAACTTTTTGACAACTTCTTCACATCAGGTTCTATGTTTTCTATTTTCCCGTTGTTTTTATGATTAAAATGGCCATGTATCAATGTGAGGTACTGCTGTTTCTATCAGGCTTGGGGTTTTATATTACACCACAATATGGAGTGCAAGTTAAAAGTATGTTGGAGATAAACATCTACTGCTGAGTTGTCACAAACCTGTTATTTTTTGTTTTTCCATAGCTAAACCTGTTGCAACAATGAAAAATAATCTACTAACTCTATAAAAATACAGTATATTGGAATCGGCAAATATGTTTTTACAACATATACTCTATAGGAAATATGCCATAGACAGGATTATGCTGCTTAAATAATTTCCTGGTAATAATTTACAATTTACCCCCAAAATAATTTTTATTTAATAGTAAAGGGAATGTATATTATTATCGCTATATTATTTTCTTTTTAATAAAATACATAAAACATTAAAACAAAAACGTTTAATCAGATAAATTTGAATGATTGCAGCCAACAATTAATGGGTTTTATGCTTTGTCATGAATGACTCAAAGGAGAGACATCCCTCCTAGCAGATATGTAATTATTTAATCAGTTAGTTATGCATAGGTTATCAACAAACAAGCTGGCATTGCTGGCCTTTCTTTCTAGTGTAGCGGACCATTATTTATACAAATATATATATTACATATAAATACCATGTTATTTCCCTTTTAAGAGCATTGCCACTTTAAGATTGCATGTTGCTACAGAGACTTGATTGGCTCAGCTCTAAGCAGTACTGAGGTGTTGTGGGAGTTGGAGTTTCAACACAGGAAGAAAGAGTGGATGTTATGCTTCACTGAACTATCAGACCCAGGAGGCTTTGTGATCTGGAGGAAAAGGGGACTGGAGCCTCTCTCAGAACACGGGCAGATCAGCAAGGGATTTTCAAGCCGTAGCTCGTGCAGAGACTGAGACAATGTTTCTACCCTCTGAGTGAGAGTAACTATATGGCCCACTAGTCCCGCTGGATTCATGATTAGGTTCCACTATACTGTAAGGCCTGGGCCAAACAGTGTTAGAATCGCAGCGGCGGAACAAACGGAACAGTATGTGTAGAAGTAATTTTAGGATTACTAGGGTGGTATGGTAGGGTGGTACGGTAGTCAGTGTTGGACTCCTGGCGTCACTCTCAATCTGCGATACGGAGAGTTAGGAGTCCGACCATCATTTACTGTGAAAGCAAATTTAGATAAAGACCTATACGTATTCACAGCATACGAGTGGTCTCACATAACCAAGGATAGAGGTTCTGCCCTCAATGCAGTTTGAAGAGAACAGGCAGTTGAGCAATTAGTTATTTGTGACGGTAACAGTTCATAACAGTATACTTGCAGCAAGTTTGATAATGTTCAGTAGGGCTTACAATGGAGGAGATTACTTGCAGGGTTAAAGTAGACACAGCTGCATGCACTATCAAGACAACCAGCAGGTGGAGCAGTTCCCAAGGTTTATATATAGTTGGTACTTGCGGTTTGAAAGATCATCTGTTAAAGTGGTCACAGGTGCATGCAGTATCAGGACAACCAGCGGATGGAACAGTTCCCAAGGTTTGTATATAGTTGGTACTTGCGGTTTGTAGGATGATCTGTTCGTCCCAGAACAGGGGGAAGCTGTAGAGGCCTGGTGTCCTTCCTACTTTGTCTCTCACTCTCTGCAGTTAGTGGGGATCTTCAGGGGTCCGTGTGGCCGGCAGAGTCAGCAGGCACTCACTCCACACTCACAATAGTGGAATGCCGTGCTGACAGTCTGCCGGCGTTTTAAGCCGGAAGGAGTAGGAGGAGCCGGTGACGTCATCCAGCCGATGCGTTCCACGGTGGAACGCATCGGCGCGAGCAGGACTTCCTGGTTCGCGGCTGCGCTCCAGCGTGGAACGCAAGAGACCGCCGCGATCGTCACAGATGCTTATCCATCATGCCATACCATCAGGCAGGTGTGTGTTTGGCCCCAAATTTATTCTGCAGCAGGACAATGACCCCAAACATACAGCCAATGTCATGAAGAACTATCTTCAGCGTAAAGAAGAACAAGGAGTCCTGGAAGTTATAGATTGGCCTCCACAGAGCCCTGATCTCAACATCAAGTCTGTCCGGGTTTACATAAAGAGACAGAAGGATTTTTAGGCAGCCAACATCCACAGAAGATCTGTGGTTAGTTCTCCAACCTACCCTAACAAGTTCTTTCAAAAACTGTGTGCAAGCGTACCTAGAAGAATTGATGCTGTTATGAAGGCAAAGGTCGGTCCCACCAAATATTGATTTAATTTGGATTTCTCTTCTGTTCATTTACTTTCCATCATTTTGTTAGTTGATAAAAATAAACTATTAACACTTTTATTTCTCAAATCATTCTTACTTTACAGCAATTTTTCACACCTGCCTAAAACTTTTTCACAGTAATGTATATATATATATCTATATCTATATATCTATATATATATATGTATATATATATAGATATATAGATATAGATATATATATACACACACTGTGTATAAAATAAAATAAACTATAACCAAACTGACCTAAAACTGACCAAATACCATTCAAGTTTCCTTTTAAACGTGGCAGTGTCCACAAAACAAATTCGTTTCAAACAACAAACATACACTGCTTCATACATACTCATTGTTGTTTCAATTGCTATAAAACTGCAGTAAAAACATATGAAATGTTGTGAAGGGAATTGAAGGGAAATTAAAGTTAGGTATAATGGGGGAAGAAGCAGTGTTGCAGTTAAATGTTTAGGCACTTTTACTAATGGAAACTGTCTAATCATTTAACCAAATAGTCTTTATTTTGTTTCCTAACTCCAATGCTGCCTATTTTTTGTACAATATTTAAAAGAGAAGTACAATCATCTAGGTGCATGCAAGGTTTTATTTAAAAAAACTTAATTTTTCTCTCAGATGCCACCTTTCCAAATTGTGCTTATAAAGCTGAACTCCATCTTGTCTTGAATTGTATTGTGATTGAAATGTCTTCCTTATATTGTAAAGCGCTGCGCAAACTGTTGTCACTATATAAATCATGTATAATAATAATAACTCCAGCCTTGCAGTCAGCCTTGAACAGTTGTACAGGCTACTCTCCTGTACTGAAATTTCCTACTCTGATTTCACTGCGCATGATGCATTTCTCGTAGAGTGAATTAGAAGCTGCAGCAAACCAGATAGAGCCCTCTTGTACTTCCTCCCTAGCCTTACCCCTTTCATCCCCTGGATTTCAGTTCTTTCAACTTAGGACAGTCTGTATGCAAATGCTAAGGAATGCCAAACTCTGGGTCTGCTTATCGGAACATGTGACAGTACACCATCATCTAAGGGGGGTGTCAAGAAGTCTATTCCAGGAGGTCTGTGCATGCGGGTGTGCCTTGTCTGTTTCATATAATTGGGTCTGGCCACGCACCTCTGCTAAGAGGCGCGTGCACCTGTGCTATTGCTTGGCACAGGCATCATACACCTTTACTCTGAATCCTGGTGCCAGATAGGCTATTTAGGCTGTGACATCCCTATCCTCAGTGCTGAGTGATCATTAGCTTCCCATATACACTGAAATCCTTAAATCCTGAATTTGCTTTCCTGATACTGACCCGGCTTGCCTGGCTACTCTCCTGTTGCTCTTATATCCTCTGACCCCAGCTTGCCTTTTGACCTGCCTGCTGCTTGGTACTGCATCTGTCCACATGTTCCTGAAGTTGGTCTGTATTTTTACTTTGATCCTGTTCGATTATTTGGTACCTTGCTGTCCGCACATTTATTATCTAGCTTGCATCTGACTATAGATTATCCTATGCTTCTTCCACTGGTGTGCATCTCCTATGTGTACTTCCTATCTGAAGTTCACCTCAGCGACCAGCATCTTCTGTTTGCAGCTATTCATCCGGCCCCTCTTAGCCCTGATACACCGGTTCTTATATCCAGGGGTCTTGGGAGTGGAGTTCCAAGAGAAGCCGCCCTTGTCACTTCAAGCAAAAATGCCTTTTCTGAAAGTTCCGGGGGAGGTTTGGCAGTTTACAGATAAGATTTCCCAGCAATGCAATGGTGATGTAGCGTTCTCAGGATGCATCCATGAGACCTGGGCTACATCACCAGTGCCTCACTCAACCAGGAAGTGGGAAAACAGTCATTTTAAGTAAAAGCAAAACATTTTTGTTTAACTAATGAATATAAGAAGATTTCATATTAGCATGCAGAGCTGCAGACTGATGTGATTTTTTAGTGAAAGGGGGGTAAAGGTTCGCTTTAAGTAGGGTTGCACAGATATCAAGTACAGTACTCGGTACAAGTACGAGTACATGTACCGATACTTTTGAGCTTCAAGACTACACTAGAGAAAAATTAAAAAATTAGGAGGCAGCTGTCATTTGTAAGGAGCACACGGAGCTCCAGGGATTTGTACATCTCTATTTTAATGTACGATTTTGTTTTTATAAATATAAATAAAGTGATGCACAGATACCAGTTTTGCGAGTATGAGTACTGGTACTTGCCGAGTACTTACAAGTACGAGTACTGATACATTTTTGTTTATTGTCATGTGACAGTTTTTCTAAAACAATACAGACTAATGATTTCAGGACAGTGGTGGAGCACCAGAGCCAGGTCCCAGCTGCAACCTCTGCAACCCTGGTAGTTCTCATGAAAATGCCAGGTATCTGCACTGGTACTCGAAAAGTATCTGTGCATCCCTAGCTTTAAGAACATTTGACTTTTCCCTATTCTCATAATGGCTGGTTCATTTGCACAGATCGATTGTACATGTAGTTTCTCTGAACAAATAGCTATGTAAATTAATTTTATAAACATACCCCTTGGTGTCCATGGCCTAAGAAATGCATTAGTGCCAAGTGCCAAGCTTCTTGGCTTCAAGAAATAAGACCATACCAACCGAATCAGTGCCAGACCTACTGCATAGACACTGTGGGACACACTTTAAAAATTACATTAACCGCTTTAGTTTGTCTCCTCTGTCCCCTGCTCCAGCAAAATTTAGTTTAAAGCACCTCCGTCATGGGAAAAGAAATTTCGAAAAGCAGCCAGTATAGGAAAATGAAAAATACTTACCTGTCTATAGGGATGTTACTCTGTTTTGCTTGATAAAGAGGTACAGTAGCCAAAGAATCTTCAGCATCTGACTCACCTGAAGCCCGATTACCCACTGCAGGCTGTGGTTCATTCCCTGGGCTGCTACATCACTATAGAACTCATGGTCATTTTTACCCCTAGACACTTCAAATAGCCAGTTATATTTAACCACTTGATGACCGGGGTGTTTACACCCCCTTCCTGCCCAGGCCATTTTTCAGTATTCAGCGCTGCAGTACTTTGACTGACATTTATTCCGTCATGCAACGCTGTACTGAAATTAATTTTATACCATTTTTGGGGGACAGATAGAGCTTTCTTTTCTTTTGGTGGTATTTAATCACCACTGGGGTTTTTATTTTTTACTTTTACAAAGAAAACATTACAGAAAAAAAAATGTTCTCCCTACTTTGTTATAAAACATTTAATATTACCCAATTTTTTGGTAAAATATAAACGACGGGGTCACGTTGGGTAAGTAGACACCAAATATTTCAATTGCGCATGCCCAAGAAATCGCAAAAAACTACCATACCCAAAATTGGCCATAGGAGACGCTTTAAAAGCTTTTACTGCTCATCAGTTTAGTGTTATCAGTGATAGCCCTAAAATGATTGCTCACGCTCTGATGGTCATATGTTACATATGCGGCACAATGGTCGCAATCTTTGTTTTCACATGTAGGCGCACACGATGCATGTTTGCGTGTGTATGCGGGGGACTTCAAATACATTTTTTTTCACTTAACTTTATTGCTTTCACATAGGGGGCTAACAAGCTTCTTATGTGATAGCCAATATACAGTGACCAGTCCTCATTATGGAGACATCAGGGGGTATTTCAGATCCCTAATGTCACCTAGGGGCCCCCAGAGAAGCTGATGAAGCAGAGATCTGCTTCACAAGCTTCTCTCTGGCTTCTGTAGCTGGGAATGACAGCTGAATGTGTAAGTGATGTAATATACATCACTTCCTGTATTCAGAGAACGGGGATGAGATCAGAGGGAGATTGTGTATTGATCTTCCTTTGATCTCTTGTCACAGAGCCGCTGTGCCGGTCCCGGGCCCCCACCAGGCACACCGGAGCTCGGGATTGGCAGCAGCAGATG
>NW_017307715.1:286873-368677 GCF_000935625.1 Nanorana parkeri
TCAAGGGGGGGGGGGGGCGCACACCTGCATGCAAAATACAAGCGGCATCTCTACAGATGCTGGAACGCCTGTATGTAGACAGTCATCACTTTCCGTGGAGGGAAAGGACATCTAAAAACCCTTCCCTGTTACGGCAGAGAGCCGTGACAGGAACGAAGAGTGAGCGAACGCCGGTATGTGTTCGCTCACTTCTCGATCTACTGAGCCGACCTGTGACAGTCTCATTGTCACAGGTCGGCTAGAACTATGAGGTGAGTGAAAAGCAGTTAAAGGGTTATTAAACCCTCCGTTTTTTTTGCATATAGCTACTGCTAGCAAGCAGTAGCTATATGCAAAAACATTTTTTTTAAACGCTTTAAAAGCGGTTTAAACTTACCCCTGTCTTCGCCACGCGCTCCCGTCTAAAAGTCTGAAAATTTTCGGGCAAAGCATCTTGGGGCGGGCGCATGCGCAGTTCAGATTTTCGGCCGGGAGACGAGGAGAGACACAGGGTAAGTATATGGACAGCGTGCACCCGCATGCAGACAACGTAGGACAGGAAGTACCAGCAAGCACAGGGGAGTCAGCGCTGGATCGGAAACCAGGAGCAGCGCTGGAGGGAACGATGAAAACGACAGGAAAGAAGAAGATCAGATTAAGAAACATCATTTAAGGTAAGTGCTTTAATTAACATTGGGGGAGGGGAAAACATTTTTGACTTTAAAGGAGAAGTATGGGGTCAGTGTTTTCCCCATAGTTCTCATAATACTGAGACGCCGCAGCCGGAGCGGATCCCGACCTGGAAGTCGAGATCCGCCCAGCTGCGTGAGTGACAGCTGGCTCTGCCTATCTAGAGGCAGAGCCAGCTGTACCCGCCCCCTCCCCATCCGTTCTGCCAGTCAGCGCTGGCAGATCGGAGCGGGGAGAGGGGAATCCAGCCCCTCCCCCTGTCACGGCAGAGAGCCGTGACAGGATTGAGAGGCGAGCGAACCCGGTATGTGTTCGCTCACCTCCCGATCTACTGAGCCGACCTGTGACAGTCTCATTGTCACAGGTCGGGTGAAACTAAGCCAAGCTGTGTGTGTCCTCTAAATCACACAGTGCTTGAAAAGCCATACCCCTGCTCCCACCTCCTCCCTCATTACAGAAATTTGACTGCCTGTCCTTAGTGGCCTCTGGATCCCTCTTCTACCACCCAGAACTTTGTGGAAGCAGCACAGATTGACTGGGAGCCATCGGTGGTGGACATGAAGCATAGGTAGGTGTTTGGAGGTTGGGGGTCATGGATAGGTACCAGGGCCTTTTTTACCTTAATGCAGAGAATGCATCAAGGTAATAGTCCAAGCATGTTTGTCTTGCAGTTATATTCAGCAAGGCAGCAAACAAACACAGTTTTGGATAGTGGATACACGTCTGATCAACTAAACTCGGGTCTGTTTATGAGATTGGTAACACAACTATTCACCCCTCCTCCAATGCCAAGGTCCTAGGTGTCATCCTTGACTCGGACCTCACCTTTCTTCCACACATCCAATCACTATCCAAATCCTGCCGCCTTCACCTTCGTAACATCTCCAAAATACGCCCCTTCCTCACCAATGACACCGCAAAACTACTCATACACTCACTTGTTATCTCTCGTCTTGACTATTGTAACTCCCTCCTCATTGGCCTTCCACTACACAGGATATCCCCCCTTCAGTCTATCATGAATGCAGCTGCCAGACTCATCCACTTGACCAACCGCTCAGTGTCTGCAACCCCCCTCTGCCAATCCCTGCACTGTCTTCCACTCGCCCAGAGGATAAAATTCAAAATATTAACAGTCACTTATAAAGCCATCCACAACTCCGCCCCCGGATATATCTCAGACCTTGTCTCAAAGTATCACCCTAACAGTCCCATCCGCTCATCCATTGACCTCCTGCTTTCCAGCTCCCTAGTCAACTCCTCCCATACTCGCCTCCAGGACTTCTCTAGAGTCTCTCCCATCCTCTTGAACTCTTTACCCCAACCTGTCCGTCTATCTACCACCCTGACTGTCTTTAGGCGTTCCCTGAAGACTCTTCTCTTCAGGGAAGCCTATCCCACCTAAACCTAACCACTGAACCATCACATTCTCAAACAATTCATCCCCACACAGCTACCTCCTCATGTATCATTTCCCCCTCCTCTTTCAGATTGTAAGCCATCAGGGGCAGGGCCCTCCTTACCATCCTGTCTTGAATTGTAATGTCTTCCTTACATTGTAAAGCGCTGCGCAAAGTGTTGGCGATATATAAATCCTATATAATAATAACCAACAAGGTGCTCTCTGTAAGGTTCTCAAAATGAAACAAGCTTCACCTTTTTAGTGTTCTGTCAGCATTCAGCCTTTTTATCCAGCAGCAGGCTCCCAAAGAAGAGAAAGCAAAAGAGAAAACCCTGAGCATCAGTCAGCTCACATATATAAAGGTCAGTAGACAGTTGAGACCAATAATGAGGTCTGGCTACCAGGTAAGATGTGGACCTAGCAATGGAGTTTTAGCCCCAAAGCTCTACAAAGTCGCTGGCTCCAGGACCCAGAACAGGACTTATTAAGATTCTGAAAAAAAACTATTTTGCTTTCTGCATATCAGTCAGTCACCCTCACCATGTGTAGTTGAGAAATCTAGGTGCAGATATACACCCTCCACAATCCTGCTAGCCAGCGCCTCACAATATGTACAGCTCTTTTTTTGTGAGTCACAACTTTTTAAAGTTAGCAACATGGTCAAGATTACAGTGTGGCACCAAACAATGAAGATCACAGGAACAGGGAGAAAGATAAGGTTTAACGGACAGGCTTCACTCAGGAGGGTGGAGGTTAATTAAAGTACAGCTGCACTAAAGGTCAAGTTGTCCTTTAAAGTAGGGTGCCCATTCCGAGTATTTTCCAAATTCTCCTGATGCCTATCCCAATACCGAAACTGCCAGTATCAGGAAGCTGGGCGCCGAGTCATTACCCACCAGCTTTCTGATTGGCCAGAAAGCCGTCTCCATGCTTTCTCGTCACCTGGTGACTAGGGAGCATGGAGACGGCTTCTCAGCTAATCGGGAAGCCGGGCGGCGAGTCATCAGACACTGCCCGGCTTCCCAGCTAATCAGGACTAAAAATATCAGTACAGGTACTCGATACCGAAAAACAGTTTGAAAGCAATCCTGTCATAAAATAATCAGATGGATCTGTAAAAAAAAATACTCTTAATACTTACCACTGCTCAGTAGAGATCTTCTTCTCAATTCTGCAAAGAGACCCACACTTCTGATACTATCGATTTCCCAGGCTCCCCACAGCTCTTACTCGCTCCTTCCTTTGACCTTCATCAGGATTGAGTAGTCATGGAGTTCAGAAGGAGGATCCAGTGAGAGTTGCAGAGAACCCAGAATATTATGTCTCTTGGAAATATGATTTTCCCTATGGACTTCAGCAGATTTCTACTTACAGGAGTGGGATTCTGGTATAGTGAGCAGCAGGAGAGGTATTCAAAATCTTGCCTCTTCCACCTATGCAAGGCATACTGTGGTATGATAAATATGCCCCTGCCCTTAAAACCTAAAGTGTAAATCCAGACACATAGTAAAGTACCATTTTAACCAGTTATGTTTTCATTAAAAAATACATTTATTTTTATCTGTCTTGATATCAGATTCTGCAAATTTCCTGTACAGTAGCACGTAGACTGGGAGAAGAAGGACCTGGAAATCAGTGCTCTACTGCTTTGCACAGCGCTGTTCATCTAACACTGAAAATGTGATTACAGGAAAAAAGAGCACAGGAATGACCTCATCTGTATGCTGCAGCTCCTTCCTGTGCCTTCTTTTTGACAGGCTCCTGAACCTGAGTGTATTGATTAATGCCCATAAAGTCTGCAGACAAGTGCAGGACCTGGCAATGCTTTCAGGGCCACAAGACTGGTTGAAAAAATATACTTATACTTATTTACTTACAATACTTTGTCAGGTAAAACAATCTACATACTTCAATTTAGCTGTTTGCTTGGAGTTCACCTTTAAACCCGAATCCCTGACTCTGAGCGGTGGAAGAGCAACAAAACAGATACTAAAAAAAGAAGGCATCACTCCAAAAACAAAACTCATCCCACTCTAGACATGTGCGATTAGTTTCGTTACGAATCGAAATTCGTACGAATTTTCCTGAAATTCGTAAATTCGGAAGCATCCGAAATCCGAATTGCAGTTTCTGAATTATATCCGAAATACGAAATTCCGTTAAGGAATTTCGGATCCGAATTTCTTTGAAACGGGAACAAATATTACCCCTGTAAATGAGGTTGAACAACATGACAAGATTTTTTTTTTATCCGAAATACAGATCCGCTGCTGCTGAGAGTTGCATTACAATACATACAGACAGGAAATACGAAATTCCGTTGCCGGAATTTCGTTCCGTTACGAACATTCGTTATGATGAATTTAAAAAGCAAAATACCTTTGTTAATATTGGAGTTGATGAGTTTTTTTTTCATTCGAAATCCGAAATTCGTATCCGAAATCCGTTCGGATTCGTATTTCGTTTGGTTGACCAATCAGAGGTTTTCTCTTCTGCTGCTGAGAGTTGCATTACAATACATACAGACAGGAAATACGAAATTCCGTTGCCGGAATTTCGTTCCGTTACGAACATTCGTTATGATGAATTTAAAAAGCAAAATACCTTTGTTAATATATTGGAGTTGATGGTAGTTTTTTTTTTTATCCGAAATCTGAAATTCAGACCCGAAATCGGCTAAAAAAAAAACTCATCAACTCCAATATTAACAAAGGTATTTTGCTTTTTGACTTCATCATAACGGATGTTCGTAAAGTTTACAAAAATGTGCCAAAACTAACGAAAATTCGTATTTTGTACGAATCCGAATTGAGTTTCGGACACGAATTACGAAATATTCCGAAAAGAAATGGAACAAATTTTTTGACGGCGCACAAGTCTATCCCACTCCACAAGCTATCTAGAACACATTGCAAAGTAATGTTAACCTAACTTCTAAAAATCAACCGTTACCCTCAACCGTTACCCTGAAGGTAGAATGAAACTTAACTCTCACCTTAATCTAACTAATGAGGGCTTTTCCACTGACCACCAATGTTCTAAAGGGGATATTTTTCATTACTATAATGAAGGGGATATTTTTCAACTTACCTGTGCTCTTTCACAGAAGACTTGGAGCAGAATGGGGAGGATAGAAAACCAATGGACTTTCTTTTCTCCCGCTGACCACTAACGTGGAGCATTTTTTACTGGCTATAACCACTATGCAGGGGCAATTTTTATTTCCACTGACCTACACAGGGGCATGTTTAACTCTCACCAACTTAGGGACATTTATTATTTTCATGATCACTGACACAGGGGTATCTATCATTCCCCTTACCAACAAAGTAGGGTATTAATTACTCCCACTGATGTAGAGGCATTTATTACTAACCAATGATGTGGGGGCATTTATTATTCCCACTGACCACCAAGATAGGGATAGGAATTACTCCCATTGTCAACCAACGTAGGGGAATGTATTACTCCCACTGACCACCATAGTAGTGGTGGTGTCTGCATGTTCAACCACCCTCTAAAATCTAGGAGTAGTATAAAACCCTGTTGTTCACTTCTTCTTCATCCGCTTAAATAAGCTAGGGTATTTAAAGTGAGAAGAAAAAAAATATAACAAATTATACACAGTTAGATGAGAACATATAACATGCACTGTTTTGTGAAATGGAAGGTTTTGGCAATGATATTTCACAGATAAGTGTCTTTCTTTACCAAATAAAATGTCCCTGACTTATAGCAATTTTGCACATGTAAGGTTTTGGATACTGCAGCAGACAGAGGTAGTAGGTACCATAGTAATCAGTGTATAGAAATGACCACTAGCACTCCACAAGCTGCAATGAAAAACACACCATTTATTGAGGAAAAAGTTAAAGAAACAATGTTCTGCATGTTCACAGAAACATTTTTGTCTACTTCTTTCAAAATAAATGTTTTGTTATTTAATGTAGTTTCTCAAGTACTAGTGATCTCTTTCTCACCAAATTTCTCCTTTGGAAAATTTCCCTCATACAAATAAGCAGATTTCATTCTGTTAAAATTTGGTAATTGAAGGCTGTACTTAACTCCAAATAGCTGATGCATTATTTAGTAGTTGGTTCACAGCATGCACTGCAGCATTGCAATGGACGTCTGACAAATCTTTTGATTATTTACAAAGAAAAATAGCATAACTTAAGTCAAAGAGTACCTAAAAACAACAGAGGGCATTTAAATAAAAAGGCAAAAAAAAATCTTATATAAGTATGTATGCCAAGATCACCTGATTATGCATGTTTAGGACTTGCTCACACCAAATCCAGGCCAGATCTGTATGAGGTTCTGCCTATACCGTGCAGCGCTTCGGCATGGGCTTTCAGCGCATTCCAGGGCGTTTGCATGCGTTTTTGATTCATTTGCATGCATTTTGGTGCGTTCCAGAGCAGAAAAAATAGGGCATCCTGCAATTTTTCCACATGCTCTGGAACTGAACGCTTTTTTATGCATTCTGTAACTGCTCTGCTCTGCTCTGAATCTGCTCTGCACTTGGTGTGAACAAGCCCTTATAGTTACAGTATGTAGAAGGGATAGAGAAGGGGAATATACCTGACCTGTCAGTCACTTGTTCCTCAGATCTTTTCTCTCTTGCAGAGCAATGGCCTCTTCACATCTAAAACACTTCCAGGTGCGTCTCATGCCTGGCCCCTGCTGCCAGCAGTGGTTGCTTCTGAATAGACCCCCACAGTGCATGGCACTGTCAGTCTAGAAGTGTCAAATGTGAATATTCTTCAGGTGCTTGTAGCTCTTGAACAGAGTGAAGATCGGAGGAATGGTTCCCAGGGCAGGTAAGTATAAACCCTCTGTTTTTACAGCTCCTGATTTTTGTTCTTTTTAACTACTCAACCTCTAGTCCCTTTAGGCAGTGGAAACTTCACTATATTTCACTCATGACATGTATGTTTTGAAGAAAATTAAATTTTATTGTTTTGGTTAGGGTTCATGCACACAGGTGGATGAACCTGTACAATGCATATACTGCAGTATTCCCCCCACCAGGGAGCTGCATGTGCTGCATACAGACTCTCATAACAGTCAATCACTGTAAGCAGCTGTACATGGGTATACGCCAGTTATTGCGTACAGCCGCATATGTGTATGGACGTAAATCCCTTGACACAGGTTTTCTACCCAATCCTCCCTCTCTCTTGCTCCTTTACAGTATCTTGGTACTTGCTTCAAAAACAATGCAGCTGTCAACAAGTGAGAAGGGAGATTAATGGGCAGGACTTGGAGGAGCAACACTGTTCTAGCAGTCATTGTCTCTGCCCCTTTTACAAATATAAGAGTATAATAACACACTAAAAGGGAGCTGTGGAAGGCTTATGACCTCTGAGCTGATCATCCAGCAGAGTGCAAACCAAGAGATCAAAGGAAATCCTGGTCACTGCATTGTCCCTGCACAGCAGCTGCAAGACTGAAAACACATGGGGGGGGAATTTATCAAAACTGGAGCAGAGAGAATCTGGAGCAGTTGACTATGGCAACCAATCAGCATCTCTTTTCAGTTTGCTCTATTGAGAACAGAAGCCGATTGGTTGCAATGCAAATCTGCTCCCCATTTTGTCTGCTCCAGTTTTGATAAATTCCCCCCTATAGATTTTAAAAGTGTGTTATGCATCCTTAAGACTGTGTGGAGAGAGAAAGGGAGAGAGGGATCTGGAGAAAGGGATAGGTTGTAACATGTAAACTGTAATTATATGCAGAACCGCCCGGCCAATAGAAAACAGTTGGGCGGAGTTAGCTGTCACTCGGCGGCATTCGGCTATTCACTCACTGCTGTTCGGCATCTATGAGAATAGGCCGAACAGCAGCGAGTAGCCTGTCGGAAGATCAGGATCGGCTGAGTCAAATTCCTTCTGCACTGCGAATTGGCCGAACATGCAAAGCATGTTCGGCCGGCCCGAAGCCATGCGAAGCAAGCCGATGTACGGCTGATTTCAGCCGTACAAGCCTGAAGTGAATAGCCGAACAGTGTTCGGCTCACTTTACTTGGGGTCGGTTGTTCACTCAGCTGCCCTCGGCAGCTTAGTGAATAGACCCCATAGTAAAAGCAGCCACATATGTGTACGGGCCTGAACAATTTCTCCAATCCTTCTCAGCTTTGATGTAAGCGTAGCATTACATTTACCATGTAGGCTACTTGTAATGTGCTTTCCCTGTGTTCAGATGAGGAGGAAGGGCAAGAAGTAAGCTCAAATATGGTGTGGGGGTGGCAAAAAGCTACTACTCATTCTCTTATACATGATAAAAATCTGGGCCAATTTGTAAGTGCATTTAGTTTTCCTTAACCCCTTCATGACTGAGCTAGTTTTCAGGTTCTGTTCATAAATGACTGACACATTTTTTACATTTTTGCTGTGTGATTCTTCCACGAATAATGAATGGTTTTGGCAGTTATTTGATTTTTTTTTGCCTGGCTATAGTTCGGTATTAATGTGTCACAAGCGAAAGTCTTACAGACATATACAAACCTCAGCACACTCTTTTAAAATAAAAATAAAATAAACTTCCATTACGACTCTCTTTACTGCCACTTTCTACTACTTTGATTACGTATGCTTTTCTGCACAAAGCCTACCTTAAAGAACTTAAACTTGTTAAACTTGTTAAAATAGGCAGTATCCAGCAATTGTTAAGACAATAAAAACAGGAATATGTATATAGCATACACAGTACAGTGGTTATCATGAGTAAGTCATACACAGCCTAGTGTACAGAGTGTAGTGCTGTCAGTAGTATGAAATGTATAACATAGTGTATATAGTGCAGGGGTCAGAAATGTCTAAGGAAAAGAGTACAGGAGTCAGGGTGTATAATGCAGAGTGCAGGGCTCAGGTATGCATAATGTACAGAGCACAGGGGTCAGGGGTACATAATCCACAGGCCAGTGTAAGCAACAGAACTAAAAATTACCCCCTCCTCAAAGTACAAAGCCCTTCCCCAGTACAGACCTCTCCCTCACCTCAAATCCTCCAGTACTAATCCCCCCACCAATTCCCCTCTGTGCAAATCTCACTCATAGAAATCCACTCACCAGACCTATATCTGAATATCAGAGCTGAGGATGAGTTTAGGGGAGCGTTTCTCATTTCTGAACTGCCGCAGTAGCCACACTTGACTGGCCTGCACAGAGTCCTGACCTCAACCTGATAGACCACCTTTGGGATGAATTAGAGCGGACACTGCAAGCCAAGCCTTTTCGTCCAACATCAGTACCTGACCTCACAAATGCACTTCTGGAAGAATGGTCAAACATTCCCATAAACACACTCCTAAACCTTGTGTACAGCCTTCCCAGAGGAGTTGAAGCTGTTATAGCTGCAAAGGGTGGGCCAAGTCAATGTTGAACCCTGCGAACTAAGACTGGGATGCCATTAAAGTTTATGTGCATGTAAAGACAGGCGTCCCAATACTTTTGACAATATAGTGTAGGTAGAATACCATGTCAAAGATATATTATGTATAATTTTAAAAGAACATATTCCACACTCCTTTTTTTATTTCAATTTTTCCAGAATAAAACAAACCCCCCTTTTTTTCCCCCCAATTTTTCAGATTTGTTTTCCAGCTCTTCCCATCTCTAGTCATATATCTACTGCTTGCTAGCAGTAGATGTATCTAAAAAAAAATGGAGACTTGAATTCTACTTTAACAGCTCAAACAAAGTAAAGGGGGCAAATTCCTTATTATACTGTGAAATAGGTCTTACATGTAAGCAGAAACAATGTTGATGCATTACTTGTGATTAGAAAAAAGTGGTAAGAGTGAGATAAATACAGGAACACCAGCCTGCAGCGATTCTTGCTGATATAGGTTTTAGAACAAGTTCATACATTTATTTAATAATGTGGGGACTTGGAACAGTATAAGTATTACATATATTACATAGTAACTCTTTAGGGATTTGATGAAGTATCCTATGCAGTGTTGTGAAATCAGCATTGCTGTTCTATCTCCAAGGGTTATAACTGAGAAAGAGAAAAGGGATTATGGAGATCAGATGAATGCCATAAAATCCTCCATACTAAGCAATTTCACTTATCTGCCAATCAGTAAAAAAAAAAGGCTAGATAAGCCAAGCACTAAATATATAATGGACTTTTAAATCTTTAACTAAACTCAGGAGTTGACTCTTAAAATGCATTTAAGTACCTTAACTATTAACAAAAATGTATCTTATTTGTGTATCACTCGTCTTTAGATCCTCAAATCATCTCTGAATTGGTGCTGACAATGTCTTTCCTTCTGGAGGGTGACTACTTTTGTTCCTCATGGTCCCTATGTGTATTGTAAAGTAGCCACCGCTCCAAGCTCGCTCCTGGAATGGACTGCAATCTCAATTCAAATTATGAAACTAAACCTGAAATTGTAGTGTCAGCAACAATTCAGAGATAATTTAAGGATCTACAGCTGTGTGATCCACAAATAAGGTACATTTTTCTTAATATTCAAAAAAGACCAAAACCAAACGTCTCTCCAGGTGGGAACACCTGTGCATATTGGTGCCGAAAAAGGCCATTCTAACGAATTGGCTGTCGCCTGCTGCCCCTTCCTTGCAACAACTTACAGACCTACTTAATAGGCTGATGTCGATGGACAAACTCGAAGCTCAATACCACTGTACTTACACAGAGAAATTCTTCGATACCTGGACCCCATACATAGTGTCAACCTTACAACCAACTCAGTTGAAAGAGATGGTATTCTTGTTTAAAGATACGGTATGGTACCACACAGCCAAACTGAATAGATCTTTGGGTGCCCTTGACGTCCTTTAGCGACTCCCTACATTGTCAGTTCATGTCTGATATAGCAGCTAAAAATCCTCTAAACATCCTGCTACCACTTCTGACTGTGCTGGGATCCCCCCTGTTCCTTCTGGTCCCATCTAGTAAAGGGTGCGGAGGATCCTGCCAAATATACAAGGTGATTGCGAGACTTGCCTGTTGACGTTGATTCAAGCCTGTTATATTCTGTACCTATGCACTGTTATAGTTTACACTACACTAATGAATAGGTAACTTTATACCAATGTACTACTGTATCGCATCTCGTCTCAGGATATGCATCGCAGAATTGCACGTGTCCATGATGGGATGCAGAATGTACTTTGTCATATCTTATGTTATGTTTTTATGAAAAACTTGAATAAAGACTAAATGCTTAAAAAAAACCACCAAAAATTCACACAGGGTCTTTTAGTTTCCAAATTACACAGCCAGTAGAAAATATTTAAAAAGGAACAACTTTATTCATAAGTACCAAAAAAACAACTATATATAAAACCATAAAGGTAGAATGCCGTTAACCCTTATGTTGGTTAACACACTCTACTATTTACCACCTCTCCATTGCCACTCCATGAAAATGACATAAAATATATAGAACATGTATACAATCTTGTCAAAGATTCCACAAATATAGTGTTGATGATGTATTGTTCATTGGAGTGCTTCTTACTTCAACGCCAGTCATTTGGCAATCATTTTTGGTGTTTTTTTGAATAAATAATAGGGGTTGGTGCTGGTATACTTGGAGGCACTAAATGAAAACTTTTTGTCTAAACAGTTTTGCTAATAGTTAGGGTATTTGAATGCATTTTTAAGATTTATCACTTGAGTTTAGAGTCACTTTAAACTGTTTTAAAAGGAGTGTAGAAATAACTTTAAATTTATATTTTGCATGGCAGGAGGGTAGCTGTACCATTAAATAAAAACATTCAGGGCCCATTAACACTTGTGTGTTGTGATAAAGCACATTACCATGCATTTCTGCAGTGCATCTGCTTTATATGCTGTGTGTTGCGATACCATTCATTGTACCAGTCACTGCACTGCAAAGTAGCGTGCAACATGGAATGCACTGCAATACACATACTATGCATTGTGGTATGCTGCATTGCTAAAAAAAAAAAGGGGTCCACATTTATACTGAATGGCTGCCTTAACACAACATACATTACCACACAAGTGCATTAAAGTGACATTAAAGTCAAAGATATTTTTCCGTACCCCCAATGTTAATTAAAGCACTTACCTTAACTGATGTTTTTTAATCCGATCTTCTTCTTCTTTCCTGTCGTTTTCATCTGTCCCTCCAGCGCTGCAGCGGGTCTCCAATCCAGCGCTGACTCCTCTGAGCTTGCTGGCACTTCCTGCCTCACGTTGTCTGCATTTGGGTGCACGTGTCCATAGACTTACCTTGTGTCTCTCCTCGTCTCCCGGCCCAAGATGCTTTGCGGCTGCCCAAGAATTTTCAGATTTTTGGACGGGAGCCGGGGGGGAAGACACAGGTAAGTTTAAACCGCTTTTAAAGCGGGGTTTTTTTTTGTTTTTTTTTTACAATATTTGCATATATCAACTGCTTGCTAGCAGTAGATATATGCAAAAACACAGGAGGGTTTAATAAACCTTAAGTGTGACTCAGCCCTCAGTAGGTATTAGGCAGCCTTGGACTTCATTACTAGCTAGAAACATGTACCTATTTTGCTAAGTTAAGCTAAGATCTGGGTTTAAAGAACACTTACACTTGAATGCATTTAGTTGGAATCTTAAAAACAAATTCTACAAACCTAAATCAGTTAAAGATTTGTCAAGATGCCTCCCAAGAAGCATTTCACCAGCACCAACAGTTCAAATGCAAAACCTTAGCGGTGAGATTAGATGGTAAAGGGATGTCGCAAGCTAGTGATGTAGTGGTCCGCCAAGAGCTACACATTCCAGTAGCCCTGATGCCAATGCTATTTTTTTTTACTTTGTAGCATTGTTCTCAGTAAAATAACAGCTGGCAGCACAAAATCCATCAGCAAAAACCACACACAGTATGAACATCTACACTCCCTCTCTATTCAAAATAAGCTGTAGAAGAGCACTATCAGTTAATTGAAAGTGGGCAAATATTATGTAGCAGCATCCCAGCTTTTGAAATACCCTTCCCTGACATAGGGACCACCAACAGAGGTCTGTATAGCCAAACAAACCATGGTCTATAGCCCCAGTGCCAAACCTGCCCTTAGGTGCTTATTGTGCAGCCCTCATGGACTCTGCAGAAAGAAGTCTTTTTCCTACCTAGGTGCTTACATAGGCCAGTGAAGGATGACGAAGGATGAGTATTCTTTAGACTAGGAAGTATTTAAAAAGTTTGTTTAATGTATCTTTTTTCCTCTGATCTTTTATAATGAATCTTGCTTAAAAGCAAAATCAGCAGTGGCTGATACATTTTAGGGGGGCTATAGAAAGCATACATATGAAGCATTGCTTTGTAAAGGGCTGTAATAGCAGTGATCTTTAGCAATCTCCTGCCACATGTTTTACAGATTCTATTCTCTCTCATTTACTATGTATTGTGAGTAAGACCTAAGAGGCAAACTTTAAGATTCTTACTCAATGGTACAGATGCCCAGATATCTTCCATTATCTTTATCCATCCCTTCCCAATAACTGTTGGCATTGGCCAGGTTCCATTGGTAATATTACTCAAATTTGGTGGGGATGCTCCCCCATCAATAACTTGTGGGATACCATTATGCCTTTTTATTCCGAGGTGACGGGGATGAGCATCTTTAACAATCCTAATATCACTGTACTGCGCATAATACTGGAATCTATAAAATCTACTAACAATATGTCCTCCACCACTTCCTCAAAGCAGCCAGAGCTAACATCACTCACTATTGGGGATCCCCCAGACACCTACCCTAGTGGAAAGGGCAGCAGATCTGGACTCTATCATGGACCTTGAACATCTGTTGACAGCTGAATCTGACCATATGGAACAGTTCTCGATCACTTGGGCAGCATGGATGGTGTTCCACTACTCTAAAGGGTTCCGAACCATGGTATCCACATGATTACTAATATTACTAATGATTTACTACCCACTAAACCCAAAGGCCACTACTCTTTACTCATACTTCTGGACCTTTCTTCGGCTTTTGATACAGTTGACCACCCACTCCTCCTCAATAAACTCCAATCCCTTGGCCTCCAAGACTGTTCTCTCATGATTCACCTACCTAGCCCAGTGCACCTTCAGTGTCACCTATAACTCTACTTCCTCCTCTCCTCTTACTCTATGTGCGGGAGGTCCCCCAAAGCTGTGTCCTTGGGTCCCTTCTATTTTCCATCCACACCTTCTCCCTGGTTCAGTTGATAACCTCCCATGGCTTCCAATACCATCTCTATGCTGACGACACCCAAATATATCTCTCTACCCCTCAGCTGACCCCTTCTATCCTCACGCATCACTAATCTACTAGCTGACATATCAACATGGATTTCACACCACTTCCTCAAACTAAATCTATCCAAAACTGAGCTTGTATCATTTCCCCCTCTCCGTGTTCCCTCCCCTGGCTTATCCATCACAATCAACAACACTGTAATCAACCCCTTCTGTCAAGCCAGGGTGCTCAGAGTAATCATTGATTCTGAGCAAAGCTTCTAATTCACTCCTTGTAATATCTCACCTGGAGAACTGTAACTCCCTCCTTGTTGGCCTACCACTAAGCAGGCTATCTCCCCTTCAGTCCATCATGAACGCAACACTAATCACCCACCTCATCTCAAAATATCGGATAAAACGCCCCCTTTGCTCTTCCCAAGACCTCTTGCTCTCCAGCTCTCTTGTCACCTCCTCACATGCTCGCCTCCAGGATTTTTCAAGAGTGTCTCCACTCCTCTGCAACTCCCTAACCCAATCTGTCCGCCTATCTCCTACTCTACTCTGTCCACCTTTAGGCGATCCTTGAAAACTCATCTCTTTAGGGAGGCCTATTCCAACTCAATATAACATTACTTTCAGTTCTTCCATTAAATCATCCCAAACAGATATTACCCTTTGTATCACTTGCCCCTCCTACATGAAAGCACATGTAAGCTCTCAAGAGCAGGGCACTCCTACCTCCTGTACTGCAATTGTATTGTCAATTGTTATGTCTGCCTCAGTTTTGTAAAGCACTGTGCAAACTGTTGGCCCTATATAAATCCTGTATAATAGTAATAATAATTACAGCATTTAGGGAACTGATATTATGGGAGGGTGCGTGAAATATATAAAGTGCTTCAGTCCTCCTGTCTCACACTCCTGGGCCTTTCTGACTGGGTGGAGGCTGGCTCAGTGACACCCTCTAGAAGGCCCACAAAAAGCTGCTGCACAAGACAGCTGGAGCTCGCCTTTACCACCGAAAAAGAACATCTGCCAAGAGACTAGTTTCTAGAGAGCCAATCTTAGATCCATTTTATGCTTTACTGACTGGACTCTACTGCAATCCATAGAACCCAGGGCTTCAGCTAAGTAACTTCATTCTTATTGACTTTTTGTTTTGCTGTTTTATTATTTGTCTCTTTTCTGTAACATTTTGTCTGTATATTTTTCTGCACCTTTTTCTTTATTTAAAATGATCTTAAGCTTATCTCTATGCTATAAATAAGAATTATTGTCTCTGTGAAGAGCATTACCATATTGTAAATCCTGTTATATTCCTGTCAGGAAGGACAGTGAGCATCACAGGAATTGCAGGTATGCAGACCGTCGCCTCAGAGGAAGTCAATAGTGACGAAATGCATCAGCTGGGCGGATCTATGCGAGCATTGCAATCATAGAGAAAGGAGCTCCAGTTGACACAATCCATGTGCAATTGCCTTATTTTAATTGTAAGTGCATTTTAATCGTTTTAAATAAATTTATTCTGACATACTACACTATGGGAAGCCTTTTTTTTCCTCTCTCTGAGCACAAGAGAAGGTGGAAAATGGAGGAATAGTGTTACACGATTTTGGAAAGATATGCCAGAGTTGGGAGGAATCTACCCCAATTTATTGTCGGATTAAAAACAAAGGAGAGGATTTGGTTCTATATATATATCAACAAAGCGCTAATAGTTCATCTGAAATATGGTGTGCAATAGGAGTCGGTGAGTCCGGCCAGATCTTATCTTTGAGCACGGTGGAGACTGGAGAGCACTGATTCACCAATTGTTTTTGCATTCACGGACGTGGTGTTGATTATAAAAGTTGGAAGATATATCTTCACATATTTCAAGGACTTTACTGTATCCAGAAGTAATGGACTTCACATGTGGTTATGTAGATTAATGAGGGAGTTGTACATCACTTGTGAGATTTAACACAATATTTTCTATATGTACTCATTTTATGAGATGTACTAGCACTTTTTTTTCTCCCCATGTTATTTATGGTTTATAGTGTGTAGACCATTAGACCTAGAGCTTTTTCTTACCATCATCAGCAAGGCATTGTGCAACACAGGTGTTGTGTATGACACAAAATTGTTTATCACTGTGTGAGAATTTCACATTTCATACTATTTTTTTCACATTTTAGGAATATAATTTATGATTTTGAAGCGCAGTGCTATTTTCTTTTTTCATCACAGGCATTGCTTAAGGTTAGAATTGTCACAGCATTTGCAGGAATGATGCATATTTCCGTTAAAACACATGGTGGCAGATATCGTTTGTGTGTGTAAAGGTTAAATGTGGAGTTTACCAACCCCAGTGACAGTCAGCTGGCCTTACATTGATGCCCCACAAGCTGAAAATCTGAGAGTGGAATCGCCAAAGCATTCAGTAACTTTGAAGGAGGAGGCCAATAAGCCCTCGTTCACACCTGAACGTTTTGTAGCGCGTTCTACGCTCGACGAACGCTCTACAAAACGCTCAAAAATATAAATCGCATTGTATTCAATGGTCTCGTTCCCACCTTGGCGTATTTCCGCCCGTCCCTAACACGCTACAAAACGGCCCACGCCTGAAAAGGTACATGTACTACTTTGGGCCGTTTTGTTGCGCGTTTCCATTGGGATACAGCCAAGTAGCCTTCGGAAACGCGCTACAGTCGCACAACTTTTTTGTCGCGCGACAGATGCCCATATGCAATACGCCTAGTTGTGAATGAGACCTAAGTGGAAATATAGGCAGTTAAATATAGCTGAGAAAATTAATAAAGCATGCCAAATATGTTACAGGTAGCATACAATTTAATACGTACCTCATGTTTTTAACTGACATCTTCACATATATAACTATATTACATGCTTTCAAGGTTCAAAAGGGCTCCTTCATCTGACAGATTGTTGCCTTTCTGAGGCTTGAAAGCATGCAGTGATTTCTACTTTGGTTAACTATTAAAAGGTATCACCTTAAAATGACCTTTATGTTAATCTACAAAAGAAATTGACTCTTTTTCGTTCTTTGACTTACAATGAATCATCAGTTATTTAAGCACAGTGAAATTGTGTCCACAAAAGATTTTGTAAATGTTTCTTTTCTGCAATACATTCTGGAATGTACATGTTCTTTGGGAATACAATTTCCTTTGATTGGCAATACATTAAGGCGTAATCAATATCAATAAAAGATATCAAGGAGAATAATTAGATAGACACAGCAGGCAACCTTAAATAATCTATTTTGTTCTGGTCTAGCTTTACTAAAGTGAATTCTGATTGGCTTCTGTAGGTTTTTGCCGTGTTTATTGACCAAGTTGAACTGGTTAGAATAAACTTTTATTCAGATCCCAGAACATATACAAATGCAATAACACCAGGAATCTCCATGGATTGCATTGTATGATGTTTGGGGGAATCATTTCAGAATATTTTCTGAATATACACTTGCTGTTATGCTACTCCTGTGGCTTTAACCATGTAGTTTAGGAGAAACGCGTGAGAGTCGTTGGCATGGTGTGAGAGATTTTTCTAGTGATGTACACATTGCTTACTACTCTCTTGGATTAATTTTTTGGACGATTTCAATAAATGTTGAATTGTATCTACTGTCTTTGTGCGGCTAATCTTTTGGATAAATGTACTTTAAGAACTTTACCATGACAGTGCAACCACTACCTTTTCAGGAGGTCAGCAACGGTGGCCTACATATAGATATCATAACAGATTTCCTGAAAGCATCCCTGTACTGAGCATATATTATCAAAGTAATGGTGAAGGAGGCTCTGAGGAGCATTTCCTGTCGCCAATCTGCTGCTGCAGCCCTAGTGAGATATAATTTGTAATACTTCCAGTTATGAGAGTGTCACATTGCAGGAACCAACAAGGCTAATTTACTAAAATTTGAGAATAAAATGTTGTGATAATTCACCTCATTTATCCAATCATGTGAAAAGTAAATCTAAATTTAACAAATCAAACTGTAAATGATTGGATAACTTAAGTGAATGTTCACACAATTTAATGTGTGAACCTTCTAATATCCTTCAGTAAATCAGCCTCACCGTCTTGCTAGTTTCAGATCACAAACAGATCTGCTGACATTCTGCTGTAAAATGTCCTAATACAACTTGGAATTTAATGGTCCTGCAATGATTATAAGGCATCCAGGTCCTGAAACAGTACAGCAGACCTACATTATGTTTCACTGTTGGGATACAGTTTTGGTGCTGGTTTCTATGTTTGTTTTCTCCAAATGCACTGCTGTGCACATTTATCAAACGTTTTAACCTTACACTCTGTCTGCAAAGCATTGCTATGAAACATCAATGTGGTCTTTAACAAACTTGTGATAGGAAAAAAGTATTGCTTGGAAATCAGTGGTTTTCTCTTAACAACTTGCCATAAATACCAAATAATGAGTTGCCTGAAGATCTTTTCCTGTCAGCCAATGGGAATTTGACACCATATGGATTTTACTGATCTTTGTAAGGCCCCCAATCCTAGAGAGCATAAATTTGATACTGAATTTCTTCTGTGTGCAAGCTACCTATGGACTAATATCACCGTCCCTAACACGCTACAAAACGGCCCACGCCTGAAAAGGTACATGTACTACTTTGGGCCGTTTTGTTGCGCGTTTCCATTGGGATACAGCCAAGTAGCCTTCGGAAACGCGCTACAGTCGCACAACTTTTTTGTCGCGCGACAGATGCCCATATGCAATACGCCTAGTTGTGAATGAGACCTAAGTGGAAATATAGGCAGTTAAATATAGCTGAGAAAATTAATAAAGCATGCCAAATATGTTACAGGTAGCATACAATTTAATACGTACCTCATTTTTTTAACTGACATCTTCACATATATAACTATATTACATGCTTTCAAGGTTCAAAAGGGCTCCTTCATCTGACAGATTGTTGCCTTTCTGAGGCTTGAAAGCATGCAGTGATTTCTACTTTGGTTAACTATTAAAAGGTATCACCTTAAAATGACCTTTATGTTAATCTACAAAAGAAATTGACTCTTTTTCGTTCTTTGACTTACAATGAATCATCAGTTATTTAAGCACAGTGAAATTGTGTCCACAAAAGATTTTGTAAATGTTTCTTTTCTGCAATACATTCTGGAATGTACATGTTCTTTGGGAATACAATTTCCTTTGATTGGCAATACATTAAGGCGTAATCAATATCAATAAAAGATATCAAGGAGAATAATTAGATAGACACAGCAGGCAACCTTAAATAATCTATTTTGTTCTGGTCTAGCTTTACTAAAGTGAATTCTGATTGGCTTCTGTAGGTTTTTGCCGTGTTTATTGACCAAGTTGAACTGGTTAGAATAAACTTTTATTCAGATCCCAGAACATATACAAATGCAATAACACCAGGAATCTCCATGGATTGCATTGTATGATGTTTGGGGGAATCATTTCAGAATATTTTCTGAATATACACTTGCTGTTATGCTACTCCTGTGGCTTTAACCATGTAGTTTAGGAGAAACGCGTGAGAGTCGTTGGCATGGTGTGAGAGATTTTTCTAGTGATGTACACATTGCTTACTACTCTCTTGGATTAATTTTTTGGACGATTTCAATAAATGTTGAATTGTATCTACTGTCTTTGTGCGGCTAATCTTTTGGATAAATGTACTTTAAGAACTTTACCATGACAGTGCAACCACTACCTTTTCAGGAGGTCAGCAACGGTGGCCTACATATAGATATCATAACAGATTTCCTGAAAGCATCCCTGTACTGAGCATATATTATCAAAGTAATGGTGAAGGAGGCTCTGAGGAGCATTTCCTGTCGCCAATCTGCTGCTGCAGCCCTAGTGAGATATAATTTGTAATACTTCCAGTTATGAGAGTGTCACATTGCAGGAACCAACAAGGCTAATTTACTAAAATTTGAGAATAAAATGTTGTGATAATTCACCTCATTTATCCAATCATGTGAAAAGTAAATCTAAATTTAACAAATCAAACTGTAAATGATTGGATAACTTAAGTGAATGTTCACACAATTTAATGTGTGAACCTTCTAATATCCTTCAGTAAATCAGCCTCACCGTCTTGCTAGTTTCAGATCACAAACAGATCTGCTGACATTCTGCTGTAAAATGTCCTAATACAACTTGGAATTTAATGGTCCTGCAATGATTATAAGGCATCCAGGTCCTGAAACAGTACAGCAGACCTACATTATGTTTCACTGTTGGGATACAGTTTTGGTGCTGGTTTCTATGTTTGTTTTCTCCAAATGCACTGCTGTGCACATTTATCAAACGTTTTAACCTTACACTCTGTCTGCAAAGCATTGCTATGAAACATCAATGTGGTCTTTAACAAACTTGTGATAGGAAAAAAGTATTGCTTGGAAATCAGTGGTTTTCTCTTAACAACTTGCCATAAATACCAAATAATGAGTTGCCTGAAGATCTTTTCCTGTCAGCCAATGGGAATTTGACACCATATGGATTTTACTGATCTTTGTAAGGCCCCCAATCCTAGAGAGCATAAATTTGATACTGAATTTCTTCTGTGTGCAAGCTACCTATGGACTAATATCTCACATTTTTGGGAATCCTTTTTTAATTGTTTCTAGTCTTATGCCAACTCACTAGAGGTTCCCTAAAACTCTTTCAGTCAGACCACATTTATCTTCAACACAATTCTGTTGTAAACATGAGGTAGCTAAATCTTTAATACAGCATGACAGGTCAAATCCAAACTTAAGATAATTATACAACCTGATTTCAATTACACTCTTTTCAAGATAGTATTACACTAGCAAATACTTAATCTATGAACATCTTTTTTCCTCATGTAATATACTTTTTGTGACTTTGATGACATTCAAAACCATTCATGCAAAAAGTTAAAGAGTTTCTAAGGGTTCACAAAGTTATTTTGACAACAGTTAATGAAATCTGATCGCGACTCGCATTCGCAGAAAAATGTAATGGATACATACTCTGTATGCTACATACTCTGTTTATGCTCCTAAGTGCTCGTATGTAATGAAAGTATCCATTATCAACCAATTGGAATTCACTCTTTGGAAATAAACCAGTACTTAATGCAAATGTATTGGTTGCTGTAGTTTACTGTTCTTAAGAATTATCCCTATAGATTAAGAACTTCCTATTATATAAGGCCACATACTATATTCTGTATATTACCTGGATAAAATAGGGGAGTGGGCATTAATGTGGCAGATGAGGTTTAATGTCGATAAATGCAAAGTAATGCACTTTGGAATTAAAAATAAACAAATGGGTTATACAATTATGGGTATGCCGCTGGGGAAGTCAGAAATGGAGAAGGATTTGGGGGTCATTGTAGACCATAAACTGAAAGGTAGTTTGCAGTGCCAGGCTGCTGTAAACAAAGCTAGCAGGGTCTTGTCCTGTATTAAAAAGGGGATGTATTGCAGGGACAAGTCTATAATTTTGCCACTTTATAGATCATTGGTTCGACCTCATCTGGAGTACGCGGTCCAGTTCTGGTCACCAGTACTAAGAAAAGATGTCCTTGAGTTGGAACAAATCCAGCGAAGGGCAACCAAACTAATTAGGGGTATGGAGGACCAGAGCTACGAGACGAGGCTACTAAATTTAAACATGTTCACATTAGAGGTGAGGAGATTAAGGGGGGATATGATTTCCATGTACAAAATGTTTAATGGTGGTAGCAACATTAGCGATAAACTGTTTAAAATTAACTCCGTTACAAAAACTAGAGGCCATCACCTAAAATTGATGGAAAAAAAATTCCAGCACAAGGGGCAAAGGGGGTTCTTCACAGTAAGATCAGTTAGGGTCTGGAACTCACTGCCACAGGCGGTGATTTCAGCAAATAATGTGGAATTGTTCAAGAAACTTTTGGACGATTTCTTAAGGGACCGTAATATACAGGGGTACGGGTACTCCTAGAATGAGATCCTAATAGGTTGGACTTGATGGACTAATGTCTTTATTCAACCTCAAATACTATGTAAAAGCAAACTGATGTAATTCTCACCTAAGGGTGTCTAAGTGTTGTATGCAGATCGAGAGGAATACCCACTGAGTGAACTGAACCTATATTTGGAAAGATGATATTCCTCACCCAAGGAATGTTCAAAAACACCCTGGCCTGGCTTTTTGCAGTGCAAAGGTATCAGAACAAGCATGGCATTTAACCGAATCAACATAGATACCTGTTAAATTAGATTAATACATGTGGTACAAAAACAACCAGAATATAAATACATCTTTGACACTATGAAAGCATTTATGAAAATATAAAATTCAAAGCACTTCACATACAATAACAGCAACACATACCATGCCTCTTTGTTTCTCTGTTGTTCTTCTCTAGCTTTTCCTCTTTTTGTATGCGCGTCCGTCTGCCTTTGTCTGGCTTCTTCCTGCGATGCCTTGCAGTGGTCGTAAGATTACAGAAGCAGCAGCCAGCCTAGTTCCATGCTCTGCAGCTGACATGAAGGTAGGGAGTGGGCAATGTTCACAGGGTGCTGCTGACCTCCCAAAACTAGTTAGCCCCCCATCCCAGATAAACAATTACCAAATACACAACAACAACACCAATCACAACAAGCCCCTTTCCCCTCCCAACATATACATATGGTGAGATGGCAAACACCCAGGATTCCGACACGCATCACAGGTGATATTACAAACACTACAATGATTTCAAATGTATCCTTGCCTCCAGTATTTTTAAACTGTTAATTAGTGTATTTCTATTCAGTCTAAGCTTACTGCTAGGAAAACCTAAACGGTTGCTACACATGTTAAGAAATCTGTCTATGCCTGTCATGACTTCCATGTTCAGAAACTCATTGCAAATGTTAATCTTAGTAGGGAAACACATTACCATTTTGTTGTAAAAGAAAACTTTTCTATTGCAGGTATAGGGATGTTGTAATTTTGCTAAATTCCTATGTGTATTTTTGTAATTTCTGTAGAAAGTGGGCTCCAGTCAGCCTATATGTACTTGACATGTATATGTCAGCAAAAGTGATCTTTAAGCATATAGTGTATATTCTCGGCCACATGCTTTTTTGAGCTTGCTTCAGCTAGAGAGGTATCATTCTTTGTTATAGATGTTTGGTGGCCTAGCCAAATGACAGGCTTGGGGGGCTGGTGGTGCATACTGGGATAACCACTAAATGTCTGGGACACTTCCTGTTCTGTCTCCTCCCTCATGGGCTTTTGTGCCCATGAACCCATAAGAAAATCTGTCTCTCTCCCCATGATTTGGGGCCTAGGGGTGGAAAGGATGAAAGAACCCTACTCCTGGAAGGTATTTCTGAAAATGCTGGTTGGTGGAGCCAAAAGTGTATAGCCGCCCTAGAGCAAGGATAGACAATCTTTGGTCCTGCAGCTGTAGTGAAATACAAAATCCATCATGCATCTGCCTCTGGAAGTCATGCCTGTGGCTGTCGTGCCATATGGGACTTGTGTCACAACAGGTGGAGTGCCGAAGTTAGACTATCCCTGGCCTAGAGAAAAGAAGCTGCGACTGTCCCCACATATGGAGATGTGGCGAGTGACTGGCTGAGTGAAAATTATACTCAGGAACCTTTCCATGTTGTCCTGACTTGGAATATAAAGACTGTGATACTACTTGAACCTCAATTGCAAAGGAGCCAGAGCTCTGCAAGAGTCCAGTCTAGCCAGCATAGTTTGTGTTTAGAATGCACAGAGATGAGATCAAGGCCTAGTCTGAAGTATAAGATCAACCAACCGTGTCAACCATGTCTAGGGATATCCAGATCTACACCTAACCCTATTTCCCATATTGCCATGTGCAATAAACTAGTTTCTATTTTTGGACTGACACCCATTTTTATACAACCTGAGCAAAGAACCACACCTGAGATTGAATGTGCCTGGGATCTTACTGCCATGTAAGACATGTTAGAACATTCATCATTTAGGTATTGGTCAGCTGAAGATCAGTAACTGCTGACGATTAGTCAATCTTTATTAGGCATCCTACATTAAAGGAAACATCCATGACAGACTGCAGACTTACACTTATATCTGAGTGTTTATTTCTCTACTCCTACACTATCAGATTATCATTTGTGATGCTCTAGTCAGATTTATCATTAAGAAAAAGAGGAATTTATGGCTAGCCACATTATTAGTAGTAATTGTATTACTTGTCTGTAGTAACTTAATTAATGACAGGTACGGTATATCTTTTCTCTGTTTAACCGCTTTGTTTATTAACAGAACACAAAGGTACATAGTCTATGTTTTTCCTTTTATCTAAATCAATTGATAGCTGCTCAAAGACTATACAAGTCTTCCCCTGTCATCCACCAATCAATAGTTATTTGATTATGTAATTTATGTTGTCACCACAACCCCAGCATTGTTTACAACCACAGCTGTTTATCAAGCTGTTAAGAAGTAAAAGACTGTATTCTTTGGGTTAGCTTGTTGATATTGGTTGAAATATGCAATTAACATTGTAAGGCCTCTACTAATGCTTCTAGAGTAGCAATTACAGTGCCACTTGGCAAATGCACAAATCAAATTTCCATGGTTTAGATAATATGTGTGATTAGCAAAGGTTTGCAAAGTCTGGTTCCATTATTTCTCCAACTTTTACCTTAACTTTTCTGTGGCAAAATATTTCCATAATGAAACCAAGTTTGAACAAATAGAATAAAACTAATAAAATGTGTGAAAGGTAATTTAAACTAATCATTGAAACACGCATTTGGATTGGGCAAACAAATAAATTTTTAATCAGGTTCAAATCAGTAGATGAATGGCACACACCCTCCTCTAAAATCCATATACTTTATTTTGGAACAAGCATAATACGAAGACACTGATTCGACGCATTTAACCCTAACTAACATAAACATGTAATATCTTTATCTGCATAGTATGCTTGTTCCACAGTTTTATATTGATCTAATGCATTAGAGTTGGTGAAGCTCCTTTTGCCCTGTGACTACTCTGAAAGTTATGACCAAAGGTGCCTTGAGTAACTGATTTCAGCATATATTTGTGATTAGGTTGTATAATGTGTTGCAGAAATCTATTTTTTGTAGAGATGCATGTAGTCATACAATTACCAACCAACTGCTTCAGGGTACAAATCAAAAACTATTTGTATTATAACACACAGAGCTCTATCTATACTGTGGGGTGACCAAGTACATTTTCTATTTAGGAGGAATTCAAAAAATATGCAAAATGTGATCAGTTAAATATATTTTGGATTTTTAAGACTGCAACATGAACAGTCCACTGCGAATCTCCTGCAATCACCACTGAGCCTTTAAATGATCACCATGACATATCTGGCCACGTTTTTAAAACATGGTTCACCAAAGCAAGCACAGAGAAACACAAAAATGATTGAATCATAGTCAAATGACCTTAGTATATACCGAGATGAAAGTCTAAGCTCTTTGATCTCTAGCTACATAAAAAAGAATGCAATAGTTTAAAAGTAAAAATATCCTAAAGCTTAGCAAACCATTTTGTTTCTTGAAGGAATATTTTATAAATATAAATCAGTTCAATCCCTGTTTATTCATAACTGGGGACACATAGTACTCTGTGTCCCCAGTTATTTACAAACACTGGAGTGATCAGCTGATCACTGCAGTGTTTGTTCTGCACAGAGGATGGGTAAATATCACAGATATTTACCCATCCTCCGCTTGGCCACGCACAGAGCCGCTGTCATCCTGAAACTGACAGGATGACAGCGTCTCCACTCTCCTCCCTCCTCGGCAACCCTGACAGTTGCGGCTTCTCTCCTCACCTTGTAGGAATATTTTATAAATATAAATCAGTTCAATCCCTGTTCATTCATAACTGGGGACACATAGTACTCTGTGTCCCCAGTTATTTACAAACACTGCAGTGATCAGCTGATCACTGCAGTGTTTGTTCTGCACAGAGGATGGGTAAATATCATAGATATTTACCCATCCTACGCTTGGCCACGCACAGAGCCGCTGTGATCCTGAAACTGACAGGATGACAGGGGCTCTACTCTCCTCCCTGCTTGGCCATCCTGACAGCTGCGGCTTCTCTCCTCACCTCTCGGCCATCCGTACAGCAGGCAGCGTTCTGCCCCCCAGCAGGCTTCAGCTGACATTTTCTCCTCAGATCCGAGGAGAAAGACAGCGCTGAAGCGGGTGGGGAGGGATCGCTGTCATGTTGGATGGTCGAGCAGTGAGTAGAGCAGAGGTTGCAGGCTGTGCTGCCCCGGGGCCGAGCTGTGTCGGCCGCCTGGCGCCCCTGTTGCCATGGTCGCCCTGTGCGGCCACACAACTCGAACACCCCAAAAGCCCACCCTGAGTTCTGCTATCTTGACACTGCTTTTTCTAAAAATTCACAAGAGAAGCAGTGAACAATGTTCATGAGAGAAGCAGTGAAGTCCTGCACTCAGCTCTACCCCCTCTTCGAGTGCTACTACCCTGTGCTTACATTGGAAACTAAAAGGCTGCCAATCTGTCATGTCCATGCTGGGAGGGGAGAGCAAACTGAACTGAGGTGTTGAAAATGAAAGTGTTTTGGCTGTATATTTTGAGGATGAATCACTCAACAATGCCAGCAGCTAGAGGTCTGTGAAGACTTGTAAAGCCTATTTACTAGTTGGTAAGGACATGTTAATATTTAACTATCTATAGCATACTATCATATATCATAGTACTACTGATACTAGCTGGCATACGATGATACCGATATACCCATAGCAGGTCTGCAGTTATGTAGGTCCCCTGAGTTTTTAATTATATGTTCATGTAACCTATTGCAATTCAGCAAGAAGTTTAAAAAAAGAGAGCCTTCAAAAACAGATCCTCCTTTCAATAAGGAAGGGTGAAAAATGTAAAATAGATTATTGCAATGTGAGTAAGGGCAGCTAAGTTGCTATCTGCTACCCAACTAAAAGGGGCTTAATTGGACATCTTACACATTAGCAAAGTTAACAGTCTGATATTGGTTTGAAATTTTTTTTTTTTTTAATAAAATACTTTATAACTCACTCCACACCCTTCAATTCTACAGTCACAGATGTGAATTATGGAGTGGATGTCATCCCGCTGGCATCCATAAGGCATTCTTGGCTATGAGAGAGTTAACTTCCACCAGCAGCACCATCCACTTAAAAAGGGGAAATAACTTGAGTTTTGCAGTCATGTGACTGCATAGAAAAACTTACATTTACATTAGGATTTATTAGAAAATGTATGCAGGGAATATGATAAAAATATAGGAGCAATGTGGAGGCTTATTATATTGATTTTTGATTATTGATTTTACTTAGAGCCCGTTTACATTGAGCGGTTCGCAAATCGCGCGTTTGACGCGCGATTTGCATTTTGCGCGATATCGCGCAAATGCTTGCATTGAGCAAACTTGAATCGTGGCTAAATCCACTCCAAAAAGGGTCCTGCTGTTGCGACACACGACCCGCGACAGCAGGACCCTTTGCCCCATTGAGAAGCATTGGAGAGCGATATCGCGCGGTAAATTGCCGCAATATCGCGGGAATTACCGCGTGATAAATCGCTCAATGTGAACGGGGACTTAAACTGTAACAGAGAAAGTGGTGTCATTCACCTGGCTGAGCGATGTGATGGAAGTGTTCAGTTCAAAACTGGATGAACAACAATACAAATCCTTTGGTGGGTAAATAGTTATTTTTTATGTATTTGATCTGTATATTTAGCTACAGTATATGCCTGCAGCTTTAGCTTTAATTATAATTAATGGAATGCTGGATTCTTGGACATCCCCATGCACCAGTTAACACATTCTGATCATTTACTTACCTTATTCATAATACTGACAACAAGTATACTTACTATTTTCTACAAATAACAAAAAAAAAACTATTACTAATACCCAGCAAGCAAGTCTCAGGAAAACATTTGTATTACTAACTGACTGACTGGCTGACTTTTAGCTTTTCTAAGCTCTGCCAGGCTTCATGGAACCAAATTGAGTCCAAATTGAGTCCAAAAGGAGGGCTTTGTTAAACATACCGGTAGATTATGTAGTATATATTATAATTAAGTACAAAATGTGATTTTATTATGTATTCAATCTTTAAACACTTTAAAAGTACTATATTTTCATGAGCTTCCAAAGTAGGCACCTAGATAAGTGGTTCTCTAATTGTGGCCTGTTCAGAATTGATGGGCCATAGCCATCAGATGAAACAAAAACATTGGCATTACTGGGCACTGGTGCACCACTGCATAATGGCAAGCACCTGTTATCACTGACACATAATATTCAGCAGAGGAAGGTCACTACATCACACCCCATGGAAACTTTATAAACACAGAAAACAGAAAAAACAAGCAAATAGGTAGAAAGGGGCTTTTTAGGTGTATATAGATAAGGCCTTCAATGAAAACAATCCAAATGCTATGGATAATATGTAGAAGAATAAAACTGCACAGATTCAAATGGTCAAGCCTATACAGCTTGTCTATACTCCAATGGTAAATAACTGGTTCCAAGATAACATAGATGTAATTTAGTCCATCAAGATAGCACCAATAGTATTGCCAGTAAAGCTTCCTCAAGGCATTTCGCCTGTAATGGCTTCTTCAGGAGGGTATTTTTTTAATTGAAGGCCTTATCTTTTTACTAAAAAGCCCCTTACTAGCTATATGCTTGCTTTTTTTGTTTTCTGTGTTTATAAAATAACATAGTAAAACTGTTACTTAGGTAAGTGAATATGTTTTGCAAGGCATGCGAGAGTGCTTTCAGGCATTTTGAGGTCTGGGAAACGTTTAACATTTTAAAGAAATCACAAAATTATTTTAAAACATATTGTTGCTCAAGTGCATAGATAAAAAAAATGTAAGTGGCATAGCAGGGATTAGATTTGTGCAATTATATTACGATTTCAAATGTAATTATTTATATGTGAAAAGTGGACTAACACAGGTTAAATAAAATGAAACATGTGGTGCAAACCTTTAACTTTTAATGTATTGTAAAGAATCATTTGTTATCCTAAAATATTTAATAACAATAAAATTATCCAACGTTAAAACAAGTTTCAAAAAATGTTCAGTTTGAAAACCCTTCAGTGCATGCAACTTTAAAGACCTAAGCTATTCTTGGGGATTGACAGCAAGGGAAGAAATTGTGAGGGCTAAAAAGGTAGGTTCTTTGAAATCTGCTTTGAAGCAGGCAAAAATAACTGTAGAGTGGTCCAATTCTAGTATATTGTTCCAATTAGAACAATAGCCAGGCCTAGTATCAGTAGAAGCTCCACGGTCTGCATCTGTGTCGGATGCAGACCGCAGAGCAGCCCCTGTCAGCTCTGGCTTCCTTCGGCCGGAGCTCTGACAGTTTTGAGCTCCGGCCGAAAGAATGTATGTGAGCAGGATCGATGCCTGGCTATCTGGGGGTGATACCGTAGTGAGGTCTGCAGCAGACCTCACTAATCACTCACAGATAAAGCAGGGATCGATCCTGCTCACAGCCTCCTCCCTACTGATTGCAGTGCTGAGTGGGCACACCGGCCCATGTGGCATTCGTCTTCCGACCACGACAACAACCCGCCAAAAATCGTACGATTTTCAGCAGGTTTTCCAGCGTGCTTGGAAGACAAAAGTCGTACGACCTTACAGTAGAAGCGGTTGCACGCTGCCCATACACCTGCTGATTATCGTACGATTGCGGGATCACCCGCAATTATCGTACGATAATCAGCAGGTGTATGGACACCTTTAGTGTATGTGCATATTAGGCCCCATTCACACCGACAGTATATCTCAGGTGTTATTAGAGATTCTGTGTCAGAAACTTGCGTTTTCCTGCAGCAGGAATCCCTAATCTGCGGGTTTCAAGCGGCAACTATCATAAGATAAGAATTATCATAAGATTATTTAACAGGGTGTGTTTAGGGGCGGAGTTAAGGCCGGGGCAGGGTAAGGGTTAGGTGGGGCAACTGGTGGCTAGTGACTCTTAAGGCCTGGCTCGTAGCTCAGGACTTGAAATTTTAAGCCCTGCCTTAAAGATTAAATTATTATTATAGTGATGAAGTTTAGATCTACTCCAAACTAAGAGGCGTGGTGTTCTCATGGAAAGTAGAATTATTTTGCCTGGATTTCTACATTAAGGTACTGAAAAACTTCCTTGACATGGTTCTGATGGGTTATCAAGACATGTGAGATGATTGGATTAGCTTTAGGATATACTGTATAATGTAATGACCAGTGGTGCAAATCTTGCAGAGATTACAAGTTTCTGGCACGACCTAGGCAACATGAGCTTTTTAGAATGTCCATCCCTGGTGTGGATTTGTTGAAAATCATACATTTAATCTTCCCTTTGTCACTTTTTAATATATAAAACACAGTATCCATCCTGCAGACAAACAGGGAAGGTGGCATTTCATTTCACTGTTATTTTATGAGTCATGTGTGGGTCATGCATGTTAACTATGTGGAGGGTGCTTTTTTCATAGCTCTCCTGCTGTCTCGGAATCCTATTCTAGCAGTTAGAACATACCAGTTTAAAATATTTACAGCATTGCCTATTTAATTGGTAGTCACCCAGCCACAGTTTAAAATGCTTTTTTGGTTTCAAACACCTTTTCTTTTTTTTTTTATTATTATTGTTCGTATTTACATCTGTATGAAATATGTGAATTAATGAATCACATGAAAGATAAGAACAAATGTTTTCCCTATACATGTCTTAACCAGGTGACATCCGGGGTGTTAAACCCCCTTCCCATTCAGGCCATTTTTCAGTATTCAGCGCTGCGGTACTTTGACTGACATTTATTCCGTTACGCAGCGCTGTACTGAAATGAATTTTATACCCTTTTTTGGGGACACATAGAGCTTTATTTTGGTGGTATTTAATCACTGTGGTGTTTAATGATTCAGTCTGTGGTCTACAATGACCCCCCAAATCTTTTTCTATTTCTGGCTTCCCTAGCGGCATACCCATAATTGTATAGCCCATTTGCCATTTTTAATCCAAAAGTGCATTACTTTGCATTTATCGACATTAAACCTCATCTGCCATATAGTTGCCCACTCCCCTATTTTATCCAGGTCCTCCTGTAATGTGATAGTGTCTAGGTCTGTTTCTATTACTCTCCTGATTTTGGTGTCATCAGCAAACACGGAAACATTGCTATTCACACCCTCCCCGATGTCGTTAATAAGTATTTCATATGTACATTTATAGGTGAAAGAAATATCTTCTCATGTGCTTTCTTGGTTTTTTTTTTATAAACCCTCTTTTGTTATAACAAACTTTAGTACATCAGATCCACTTTGTTTACCAATGGAGCTAATTTACTAAAGTAGTAGAGACTGATTAATTATGCTTTTTCAATAAGGTGCAAGGAAAAAAGAAACAAAGATGTTTTCAGCCACATGGTTGGGTGACTGAAGTGAACACGCCTTATTTACTAAGTTCAGTAATGTTCACTTCACAAACTAAACAGCCTCCACTCCTGTAGTAAATTAACCCCTATGTGCCTGTTTTACGGGAAAAACTAAAACCATCATACTAATAATGAAAAAACATAGGCTAATAACCCAGAGTATGTTATTTTCAATCTGACAGTTGTAGAAACAGCCATAATGAAAAAATAATAATGTTGTTTCTTACAGTCATATTATCCATGGAAAAACGAATTATGTGTATCACATTTCGAAGTATCTGAATCTAAATAATTTGCTATGCCCACCTTCTTGATATTCTTGAACTGCCTCACTTCTCAGGGAATTGAGATTAGCAATTAATATATCACTAGTGAGCCTTAAACGTGCAGCTATATTTTGTTTAACAATTTACTAAAGGCTAATACATATACAAAATTGGATTAAAGTGTTATGTTTATTGTTGACATGTTTATATGTTGTTAATGTGTAAGGGCTTGAATGTCATATTCACCCTACGTTTGTTTTCTAGTCACTAACTGGCTTATAAAGCACATTAGCTGTCATTATTCACCAACACATTCATCCCTTCAACATCCCTTCAACAAATTGCTACTATTTGCCACTGTTATTTGATTAATCCATTTTTTTCTACTATGACACATGCCCAAATCAACTGGCAAATGTTGGCAGTGACAGTCAAGAAATTGAAACAAGTTAATGTGCCTAAATTTGCACAACATTTTTAAATAGACCCTACGGTCTAACCTACAAAAAAGTATTGGGAAGAACCTCAGGGAATCAAGAACATGCCAGTAGGTTACTAAGATCCAAGTCTCCAGCAGTAAAATTTTCTTGAGTTTCTGCAACATACTAATGCTATGGCTGTCAGCCTGGAAGCAGAAAAACAGACAATTAGGAAAAAAATATATATATACATATATATATATTCACGGAAAAGAATTATCGGTACTCGTACTCAGTACCAAAATACCGGTATCGGTGCATCCCTAATATATATATATATATATATAGTCTTACGTTTGAGTTAGACAGCCTGAAGTGTTGAAGAAATAGCAAGAGTTCACAGCCGCAACCAGCTTTATTGTATATCCAACATTAGAACAGCATAAGCAACAGTTCCAACATTCAATAACTTAGGCATCTTGTCCACAACAAACATATCACGTAAAAATGAAAACATTAGCATGTCTGTCTCTCTAGTATAGAAATGGATTAATTAAATTTCTCAGGTTTCCTCACCGAGCACTCTTTCCTGGCTCAACTGGCTTTTGCAGTGCTTCTATCACAACACACACACAAACTAGTCTTTTACCTATGAAAGGATTTGAAATTTGGAGATTTGTACTCTTTAACCACTTGATGACCCCCTACTGTCCAGGCCATTTTTCAGTATTTAGTGCTGTGGTACTTTGACATTTATTCAGTCATATGCTGTACTGAAATTAATGTTTTATCTTTTTTTGTGTGGGCACCCCTAGAATGCATTACAAATAACTGGATCACAGCAATATTTAAAGCTGTTTTCTATAATTAGCATCACATATGTCTTTAATGTATTAATCAGTTAGCCTTTGTAAAAGTAGTGAAAAAAGTAGTGCTGTTTGGTATCATTATGTGCACCACATTGAACATGGACCAGAGAAAGCAAAGAGTTGTTTGGAGGAGAGTTGTTTTAGGAGATTATAAAGATTTACAGGGTTATTCACAAAAGGGTTAAGAGTTTGGAGAAGGCAGGAGAAGTGAACAATGTAGGATAACATAGCTGATTTAGAAAAATTATCCAATTGAGCTCACTTTCCAGTTCAGCTATGTTGTCCTAGATTGTTCACTTCTCCTGCCTTTTCCAAACTTTTCACCCTTTTGTGAATAACCCTTTTAGAAAGAAAATTATAGACCAGCATGTCAAAGGTACATTGTAAAACATCATCTCCAAGCAGCTTAATGTTTCTGTGACTATAGTTGCTAATATTAAGACGTTTAAAGGAGAACTATTGGGAGAGTAAAATGTACTCTTCCCAATAGCTGAGCCAGCGTGTGACACTGCAGCTGTCACACACCGGCTCCATAGCTCGAGAACTGAGTGATCACAAACCGCTGATTGCTCAGCTCACAGCTTCTCCCTGCAGAGAGCAGTGACTGTCAGTCATCTCTCTCCACAGAGATTCCCCCCTTCCCTCTCTCTGCTACTCCAGTGCTCATTGGAGGAACAGACAGGGGAGGGGGCACAGTTGGCTCTGGCTCTAGAGAGGCAGAGCCAGCTGTCAATCAGGCAACAGGGTGGATCCTGACAATACTGTCAGGATTTTCCTGGCTGCAGTGTGGCTCTGCTCTGTTAGCGTATAGCATGCAGTAGCCCGCTATATGCTGACTTTGGGCCACTGGAGTACATTAGTAAACTGTGACCCAAAAGAGAATTAAAGCCAAAAAAAGTTTGGTTATAGTTCTCTTTTAAGGTCTATGGGAGTGCAGCCAACCTCCCTGGAAATGGCCAAATGGGGAAAATCAACCCCAGAATGAAGAAAAAGTGAAAATGGTGCACAAACAGCCAAGACAAACTTCCAAAGAGATACAACCTGAATTCCAAGGACAAGGTACATGTGTTTCAGATCACACCATTCATTGCTTTTTGAGTAACAGTGGCCTCAAAGGAGGAAGATGCAGGAGGATTGTTGAGAGAAAATGAAAAAAAAAAAAAAAGCCAGACTGACATTTGCTAAAATGCATATTGACAAGCCACAATGCTTCTGGGAGAATGTCCTTTGGACAGATGAGACAAAATTGGAGCTTTCTGGCAAGTCACATCAGCTCTATGTTCACAGATGGAAAAATAAGTTTTCAAATAAAAGAACACTGTACCTACTGTGAAACATAGGGTAGGCTCAGTTATATTTTGGGGCTGCTTTTCTGCGTCTGGCATGGGGTGCCTTAAATCTGTGCAGGACACTATGAAATCTTAAAACTATCAAGGAATGCTGGAGTGACAAGTACTGGCCAGTGTCAGAAAGCCCAGTCATGGGTCCTTCAGCAGGATTATGGCCCAAAACACACACCACCTGCTAAGAACAAAACATTGGACTATTCTAAAGTAGCATTCTATGAACCCTGATCTGAATCCTATCGAACATCCATGGAAATAACTGAAGTATGCAGTCTGGAATAGGCGCCCTTCAAACCTGAGACAGCTGGAGCAGTTTGCTTAAGAAGAGTGGGCCAAACTACCTGTTGGCAGGTACAGCATTCTCATTGAGAGCTACAGCAATTGCTTGTTTCCAGTGATTGATCCTTAAGGCTGTGCAAAAAATATTAAATTAAGGGTACAAAATTGTAATTTGTTTATTATTTACAATATTCTGTCGATACAAAAATCAAAAGCAAAGTCTGATTTTATTAGTTAAAGAATATACTAAGGATGCACAGATACCAATACTAGCTTCAGTATCAGTGCCGATAACGATACAGGAACTTTCGGTTAGAGGAAGATTTCCTCTGACCGTCAGTGCCATAGGGGAACCTAGGGCAATCAGGAAGCCTGGCTGCGAGTAATGACATGCCTCCTGGCTTCCTGACTTGTCGGGAAGCTGGCTCCATGCTGATTGGCTGGGAAGCTGGGAGTACAGTGTGGGTTGTTTTTGAATGGATTGACAATGTCCTGGGCAGTGAATAAGTTGGTCGGTGGAGGCAGTAGGGAATGAAGTACAGAGATAAGGGTAGAAAAGAGTTAAAGAGAACTGGATGAGTGGGTGTTAATGACAGTGATGTAATTTGGTAGCAAAAACGGAGGAATTATATTTAAGGAGGGCAGATTTGTGTGAAGTCTTGCAGGGAATAGGTTTTACACCACACCTGCTCAAGAGCATGGCTATATCTTTTGAGATTTCTGGTGTCTTCTGTTTTCCAGGACTGTAGCAGTTGGGGCCTAATTATCTATGTAATGAGGGGAGCAAGTTTTTCCAGGGAGGATACAAGCAAGTTTTTGTAGAAAAAAGTGGCCAGGACAGGATGGGACAGAAGTGAGATTTCTTCATAGTGGTAGTCGGTAGCAGAGAGAAGAAGAGAAGGGCTAAAGTGGTGAAGGATTCTGTGGCTAACTGTTTGCTGGTTGAGGGAATGCAGGTTGCAGACAGGGAGAGCAGGAAATAGATAAGGTTGTGATCAGAGAGAAAAAAAGGGGCATTGGAGAGGTTGCAAGGGGTGCAGAAGTGGTAAAAAACAAGATCAAGGCTGTTGCCATCAGAGTAAGTAAGACGAGGTTAAGTTGTGAGGTTGAAAGGTAGATGGGGTGTTGGTGTTAACAGGGATGTTAAAGCCACTAGTCATCATACTGTCATACTGGGTATTTCAAAGGATATAAATTAGGGTAGCCAGGCACAGATGTTGTCTTAGAAGTGTGACAGTGGTCCTGAAGGTAGATAAACCACAGCAAACTCTTCAAATAGGGAGTTAAAGACTCCCTTCAGTGCTGATCTCTTGATTACATGTAGTGATACTGGGATGTGAGTACAACTCATGTCCCACAACCACAGTAGGGGGCAGTGATATGCATGCTATAAAAAATAAACTTCCAACATCCACTGCCTTTCATTTATGTTATATTGTAAGGGCAGGTTAGGTGGGTCACAGATGAAATCACACTGTTACTGCTCAGTGCTGCCATTTTGTCCCTAGGTCTTGGCTATCAGAAAGCGCTAGTTGGGTTGTCTTGGCTGCAAAAGCTGATTAAAAAAGTAATATTACTGGCCAGCACTGCAAAGCAGACTTTTTAAGAGAGGAGAGGAGCTTTACAAGAAATCCAAGATAAACAAGCTATAATATGAAATCGGGATTGAATGGATTTCCAAAACAGCAAGAAATAAAAAGTAATAAGAACAATAAATCTCCTTGGGTTAGAACAGTATTGATCTCATATCTAGTATTTAGATTTTGGCCAAAAGAGTCGTAGAGTATGTTATATGATGGTAGTAGCCTAAACTGCCTTGAAGTGATGTAAAGGACCCTGTCTTAGGACCCTGTCATACACTAGATTGTCCTAAAATTAAAATGTATTGTTTGCAGCTAGGTTCAGCAGGATTCTCCTAAGCCAATAGACATTGGGGTCTATTCACAAAGCTGCCAAGGGCAGCCGAGTGAATGACCGATCAGAAGTGAAGTGAGCCGAACACTGTTCGGCTATTCACTTCAGGCTGGTACGGCTGATTTCAGCCGTATATCGGCTGAAATCAGCCGTACATCGGCTTGCATGCTTCTGCCTTCAACTATGGAGTGTTCTCCAACAGACAGAGAATATATGCATATACTATGGTGTTTTTTTACATTTACAACTACAGTACAATCTTCAAACAGTGGAGGGCTGATAAGTAGGAGCTCCTCACAAATCTGTAAGGAGAGGCAGCTACAGAGTCAGTGCCACCCCGGTCAGCCAAGAGGGATGGAATGTTGTTGTATCTTACAGTAGTTAAAGTTTGCCAGTCAGGGAAAAGTCCAAAAAAAAAAAGTCCCCCCCCGTCCCCCCCAGTTATCCAAATTAGGGATGCACCGATACGGATACTAGTATCAGTATTGGTCCCGATACCGAGTATTTGGGTGAGTACTCCCTCTGACCGGCAGCGCTGAGGGAGCATGGAGCCAGCTTCCTTTCCAATCAAGCTTCATGATTGGCTTGGAAGCTGTTAACCAATCAGGAAACCGGGCGGCACATCATGACCCGCCTCCCGGCTTCTTGATTGGTCAGGAAGCCAGACTGCCTAGCAACAAGTGAAGCCAGTTTCCTAGCCAATCAGGAATCCGGAAAGCGGGTCATGACGTGCAGCACCAGCTTCCTGATTGGCTAGGAACCCGACTTCACATGTTGCTAGGCAGCCTGCTTTCCTGACCAACCCCAGGCGGTGGGTCATGAGGTGCTGTCCGGCTTCCTGATTGGTCAGGAAGCCAGGCAGCCATGGGAATTAAAACTGATGTTCTTTTGATAGAACACGAGCTTCCCAGGCACTCAGAAAGCCGGGCGGCAGGTACAGAAAAATAAATATCGGTACTCATTAGAGCTGCAACAACTAATCGACATAATCAATTATAATCGATGATTGAAAAAGAAGTAAGGAGGAGCAGGTGTGGGCGGATGACAGCCGACGATAGACAGGCCCGATCTCAGAAACAAGTTGCTGGAAGACTGCTCAGGTAAGCCTGCACTCTACCCCCACATGTTGCTCTATAATGTATTGCTGGGATAGTGGGATTAGTATTCCTCTATAGCTGATGATGCATTCTGCTGTACTGTATATTATACCATCAGCTATAGAGGACGACAAAGCCCAGCAATAGTACATTATAGCTGGTGGTATTCTGCATTGCGCTGTATAATGTACTATTGCTGGGTTTTGTAGTCCTCTATAGCTGATGGTACATTGCGCTGTACTGTATATTATACCATCAGCTATAGAGGACGACAAAGCCCAGCAATAGTACATTATACAGCGCAATGCAGAATACCATCAGCTATAGAGGACGACAAAGCCCAGCAATAGTACATTATAGCTGGTGGTATTCTGCATTGTGCTGTATAATGTACTATTGCTGGGTTTTGTAGTCCTCTATAGCTGGTGGTATTCTGCATTCATTGCTGCATAATTTTACACTTTTCATTTCACTATATTGCACACCACACTTTTTTTTTTCTTTTTTACTTCTACCGCTCCAAGCTTGCTACTGTGATGGACTACAATCTCAATACAAACTAGTAGTCCCCTCACTGGAGCCATTTTTTAACATTTATTTTATATCCGATTAATCAAACGTAATAATCGGCTAACTAATCGATTTTGAAAATAATCGTTAGCTGCAGCTCTAGTACTCATACTGGAAACCGAAAAACGGGTATCAGTGCATTCCTAATACTAACATTACCAGGGATCAGCTCCTGTTGGCTGGTGCTGGAGGCTATATGGAGTGGAGACGTCACTCCTTTGTTATGCGACAGTGCATGGATCTAACAGTTAGGCCCAAGCACTATTAACAAAATTTGTGCCTGGTCAATGGAGATACACATTGACACTTTGCCCTCAATGGTCTAAGTGGTCATTCCTCTTTAACATGCATGTATAGCCAAAGCTTTTATTTTTCGTTTTGGATAGAGCAGGTTTTTTATTGCTGCCTGTGCCCCTCTAAGTGGATTCTCCTTCTTATTTGTTCTGGTGACCATTTATGTCCTCATTAAAAATAAAACAAACAATAAAAAATAAACTAGGAGCCTCCAGGTCCAAATGACTGCCCATGCTCACACGCAACACTTGGGGGCTCTCTAAGTTTCATCAACTCAGGGAGACACATTCTAACTACATGATGGACCAGCATTCCCTTCTGTCTCCAGGCCCATTCTGGGATGTCACTCACAACTTCTCCCAAGAATCAAGTCTCTTCAGACTCCTGGAACCAAATGACAGGCCCACTGTTGGGCAGGTGCATCAACCTTTATTGGTGTCACTAGTTTTGTGGTTGTTTCACACCTAATCCTGCTCTGCTAACATAGATAGGGCCCCAACTCTGATCTCACAGGCAGTGATAGGTTCCCTGGAGTGAAACATCAGAGGTGTTAATTAGACCTGTGATATTTTGCTGTGTTCTGCAGGCACAGCAGTAAGCATGAACCTGAAGGTGCTCAACACTGAGAATTCTATGGTTTAATCGAAAGCCACAAAGCAATCAGTGAAATAGAATCTCACAAATCACATCCAAAGGTAACAGGTCATGCTTTAGTATATTTAGAGATCACAAACTGCTAGAAGCAGGAGTCCTCTGCATAACTTTAGCTAAGCTTTGTCCATGCATCATCCCATGTGATTTAAGATATGCAGTAGTGCAAAGTAGAATTAACAGCTTTAAGGATACCAAATACTTTTGTGTTCAGTCACTGTATACAGTACAATTACCAGGCAGATGGAGTACAACGCCCTGCCTGGACCGTATGGGCCTATAAAGAAAAATGTTTTAATGGTACTATATTTAATGTTTACAAGTTTAGAAACTGATCTTTCATATACGTGGTTGCAGTCAAGCAAGCAATAGATGAAGTGTAGCGGATTACTTGCCATTAATGTGTGATTTACTATACCAGTCAAAAACATTTTCCGCAGTGAAAAGGGCTATGAACTCTGTGACCAAATCGAAGGTGCATCAAGTAGGGTTATCCTAAAAAACTGAGCATAGTGTTGCAGATAACCAGATGTCTCATGACCATGGACAGTAATGTGTCAAGTATTTATTTTCTTGATCATAAAGTAGGCATTCATTCAAATCTAGAACACAATCCTGGGATTTAGCAATTGCACATATGCTAAAACTATCACAACAGAATAGCGTTATGAGTCTAAGGGCCCCTTTAGGGTTAGTTTACCCCATCCTCAGTGCGTGCACTACTTTTACTGACTGCACCAGACCGCAGGCACTGATGTACCACACGTTCCCGTGCCACCGATCACATTGCGCCCCAAGGACGTGGCTGTGGTGCCATTGAGTTCAATGCACTGCCACTCCCCCTCCCGCCCCAAATTAAAGTGAGCCAGCTGGAATGCGATCGGGCCGGAATGCACTGAGGATGGTGTGAACTAGCCCTTGTACCTTTGCCTGTATTTTTATGCATTGATAAGCGTTGTGTATAAGAATTAAAGCTGTGACATACAGATACAAATAAAGTATTGCAGGTGGGTTTATTTTTCAGCCCATCATGCAATATAAACAATAATAAGTCCTACTACAATTTATAATAATAGTGCATTAGGTGTAAAATTGCTTTATATTATTATACAGAAGGATGCTAAATAGTTTTCAGATAGTCATATAGGCTTTTTTCACAACTGTGCATGCAATAACGTGATTTTTCATGGATTGATGCACCTTCCATTGCTGCAGCCCATTCAATTTGAATGGGCCCTTCATGTGTATATCCAAAACTGTGTTTTTTTTGTTTGTTTGTTTTGGGTACAGTAGGGAAGGTTAAAAACATCTGTCCTTTTTTGTGTTTTAGCTGTCCCATTAGGGAGATTTTCCTTCACTTCCTGTCCCAAAGACTCAACAGAAGGTGAGAGGAAATCCCTCCAAAGTGTAGGAATTCCTCTCTTACACAATTGACAGATGTGCACATTGTAAAGCTCTAGTTCTGGTGACAACTCTAAAACTTTGGGCTTCCCATCACTTTGTGTCTCAGTGACAATGGTCACAGGACAGTTAGAAAGGGTGTATCTACCTACAGGGGACACAGTTATAAAAATTGAGAGGGGATCTAAATCTTTCCTACTCTAAATACATACATCTCTTCCTCACCTCTGCAAGCAGATAGACTATCTTAGTAGACCAGCATCTCAGCTGCAGCCTCTGCAGATCATCACTCCCACCCTCCAACATCCCTGAAGCCTTCTCAACTAAACACTTCAACAATTTGGAATCAAGGTAAATTGAACATTTTATATGAACATCAAGCTTACAAACTTTACTTCTGCAACTCAACTATTCTTAATGTCATTATGTTGTATGTACTATTCAGATTATTATCTAAATCTCCTCTACTCTGATGTTTTAGGTGATAGCTTTATTTAGATGCCTGCTTCATGTATTTCTAACCTTAGATTCAGCTCATGTTAATTTGCCCTCAACCCCTTATTTGTACTTTGAAAAATAAAATAAAAAAATAAAAATAAATATCCAAATTCTGATTTCAACTCTCCACTCTTGCCTTCCCTACCATTACTTCTCACAATTTGGGCCTCTCTTGTTAAACTGTTTTTTCTTTACCCCCCTCTCCACCCCACAGTTTATATATTTCACCCTCTCTCCTGCCCTCTCCCTATTACTGCAGTCATCATCTCCTGCTCATTTTGAATCCACATGGTAGGTTTACCTCCAGGACACTGGGGCATGTTCACTCATAAAAAATGCCCTCTCATCTCACTTCACACACCCTTCTGCTTCTCCTGACTTCAGGGGATATCTCTCCCAATCTTGGCCCTCTATTTTATAATACTCACCCTCCAAACCAGCACTGCCTTTCCTATGGCAGCAGCTGCTATCCACGCACCCTAATTTATTTTCCCCTGCTTCCTGGAACCAGTCCTTCCTTCTCATGTGCCCTCTGGAATGCCTGCTCTGTCTGTAACAAACTCACTGCTGTGCATGATCTTCTTATCTCCAATTCCTTTAACATGCTTGCAGTTACTGAAACCTGGCTTTAGAAATCTGACTCTGCCTCCCCTGCTGCCCTCTCCCATGGTGGCCTCCACTGGACGCACTCACCCAGACCCAGTGGAAGGAAAGGAGGTGGAGTTGGAATCCTTCTATCCCCACAATGCACTTTTCAAGTTCTGCCTTCACCTCCCTCTCTATCCCTCTCCTCTTCTGAAACCCACTGTATTCGCCTATTCTCTCCAATTTCACTGAGGATTGCTGTGATATATCGCTTTCTTGATGACTTGTCTGCCTGGCTACCCTACTTTCTCTCCTCAGAAATACCCACTATCATTTTTGGTGACTTTAAAGTTGCTAATAACATGAACACCCCGGCTTCCACTCAATTTCTAAACCTAACCTCTTCTTTTGATCTAACACAATGAACACAGACTCCTACTCACTCTTATGGTAACATACTTGATCTTGTTTTCTCCCACCTATGCACTCCTTGCAACCTCACCAACACCCCTTTCCCCCTCTCAGACCACAACCTTGTCAGTTTCACACTCACCCTATCCCCAACCCTAAATCCCCCTACATGGCACACTGTCACCCGGAGAAACCTTCATCACGTAAACCCTTCTCTTCTCCACTCTGCCACTAACTACCTCTATGACAAAATCTCACCCCTGTCCTGCCCTGACCTGGCTACTTCTGTTTTTAACAGCTCACTCTCATCCTCCCTAGACACCTTGGCTCCCTTCACTAAAGGCAGGCTTAGACCAGGTCCGCTAAAACCATGGCAAACTGAAGTAACCAGACATCTAAAAAGACATAGCTGCACTCTCAAGCGACTGTGGTGGAAAACTAGGCTTCTGCAAGACTTCACCCTGTATAAAGCTGCCCTCCTAAAATATAATTGCTCCCTCCGTGCTGCCAAATAGACTTATTTTGTCACTCTCATTAACACACTCTCATCCAAACCTTATCAACTCTTTTATATCTGTCTAGTCTAGTCTCTACTATGCCCCCCTCCACCACAGCCCACTAATTCACTCACTGCCCAGGACATTGCCATTCATTTAAAAAACAAATCAGATCGCCACTGTCCAGTCATCTTCCCCTATTAAAGTACCAGACCCTTCATCACACTTGTTACATTCCTCTTTTGACCCTGTCAAAGCTTCTCTCTGACACCCACCTCACCACTTGCCCCCTAGACCCTATTCCCTCAACACTGCTTCAGGCACCCTCTTGCTCTATCCTACACTCACTTACTCACATTTTCAATCTTTCACTCTCTACAGGCATCTTTCCTTTCCCTCTAAAACATGCGCTAGTCACCCCAATACCCAAAAAACCCTCACTGGACCCTACCAACCTCAATAATCTCAGACCTATCTCCTTACTCCCATTCACCTCTAAACTACTAGAACGGCTTATCTACAACCGCCTGAGTCGCCACCTCACTAATAACAACCTTTTGGACCCCTTACAGTCAGGCTTTTGTCCCCTACACTCCACTGAAATCGCCCTCTTGCTATTAGACCTTTCTGCTGCTTTTGACACTGTTGACCTCCCGCTGCTCCTCAAAAAACTCCACTCGCTTGGCCTATAAGATTCTGTTCTCTCATGGTTCTCCTCCTACCTTTTAAGCGCTCCTTTAGTGTCACCTATAAATCTAACTCCTCCCCTCCTCTTCCTCTTACTGTAGGGGTCCCTACTCTGTCCTCGGACCCCTCCTCTTCTCCATCTACACTTCCTCCCTTGGTCAGTTAATAACCTCACATGGCTTCCAATACCATCTCTATGCTGATGACACTCAAATATATCTTTCCACTCCCCAACTCACCCCCTCAGTATCCTTGCATGTCACTAATCTACTAACTGACATATCCGTCTGGATGTAACAAAACTTCTTAAAACTCAATCTTTCAAAAACTGAGCTCTTGATATTTCCTCCTGCCCGTGCACCTTCTCCCAACATTTCCCTTGAGATTGATAACACAACCTCACCTTTCTTCCCCACATCCAATCACTATCCAAATCTTGCCGCCTTCACCTTCATAACATCTCCAAAATATGCCCCTTCCTCACCAATGAAACCGCTAAATTATTCATTTCACATTATTCTTTTGCAACTCCCTCCTCATTGGCCTTCCACTACACAGGCTATCCCCCCTTCAGTCTATTGTGAATGCAGCTGCAAGACTCATCCACCCGACCAACCGCTCAGTGTCTGCAACCCCCCTCTGTCAATCCCTACACTGGCTTCCACTCGCCCAAAGGATACAATTCAAAATATTAACAAATCACTTACAAAGCCATCCACAACTCTGTCCCCCGGATATATCTTAAACCTTGTCTCAAAATATCACCCTAACCGTCCCATCTGTTGCTCCCAAGACCTCCTGCTTTCCAGCTCTCATGTCAACTCCTCCCATATTTGCCTACAGGACTTCTCGAGAGTCTCTCCCATCCTCTGGTACTCTTTACCCCAACCTGTCCGTCTATCTCCCACCTTGACTGCCTTTAGGCGTTCCCTAAAGACTCATCTCTTCAGGGAAGCCTATCCCACCTCAACCTAACCACTGAACCATCACGTTCTCAAACAATTCATCCCCACACAGCTACCGCCTCATGTATCACTTACCCCTCCCTTTTAGATTGCAAGCCATCACGGGCAGGGCCCTCCTTACCATCTTGTCTTGAATTGTATTTTGATTGTAATGTCTTCCTTATATTGTATAGCGCTGTGCAAACTGTTGTCGCTACATAAATCCTGTATAATAATAATAATTTTGGCTATAGATTCACTTTATTGTACCTCATTGTGCAAAAAATTAACTTTTTGTCTAATGCAGTGTACCTATATTTGTGTTACAGTGCTTTTTTTTTACAGTGCTTTTTTTTACACTGTATATGAGTTGGGGTGCCATTCAAAATAAACAGCATTATACTGCATTTACAATCTGTGTAAATGCACATTATACCACATGGCAACACATGCATGAATCTCTAGATGCAGTTCCCGCTGTACTTTCAGCGCCCCACTTACTAGCACTGCATGTATGATAAACACCAATGCCGGTGTTGTGTCTTTACCCCTTCTCCATTTGGCCATTAACAAAATGTCCAGTTGCAGGTTAAACAATTTATAAATGCTTTAAAACACTGGTAACGTATGGTGCCTGGAGTTGGGCTTTAAAGAAAAGTATGAACCCATTCCAACAATCTTTTATATGCACTCATCTTAGGTCTGCAAAAACCACATGCTCTGCTACACCCTATGTGCGTGAGTACCCCCACCTAGAGAGCCCCCAAGTACTGCATGTGAGCATAGGTAGTCATTTGGACCAAGAGGCTCCTGGTTTATTTTTTGTTTTTTACAGAGAAGATATACGTTCACATCCCTTTCAGACAGTTGTCACTGGAACAAGTGTCTCTGTTAGAAGATTTCCCCTCACCTCTTGTGGGCCCAAGTAATAGTCCTCATTGTACATTGTATTGCAACTGGCATTCTCTGTCTTTTAAGCCTGCCAAAGGATGAATAATTTTAACCCAAGCATGGGCTCACTTCAAATACCCAGTTAAGTCAATTTAACGGTAGTTCCTGTTCAGATGTGGCCGCTATAACCATTGAAGTAAAGGACAGGGTCACATCGTCCGCTTTTCCCAGCGACAGTTTGGGATAGATGATTCCACCTGGACACATCTATCCTGCATCCATGGACAATCATCTATCCCAAACTGTATGTAATATTACCAAGTACAATTACATGTGAACAACTGCAGGCAGTTTCTGCCTTTGTCATCCTGTCATTTACTGCAATGGGTACAACAGCCGCATCTGAAAGGGAACACCTAGTTTTCCTGCTACAGGAATCCGTAGGCTATTGCTGCTAGACATGTGAGCTGCGGAAAAAATTTGGTTCGGTTCGGCTATTTCCTTATTTCGGGATTTGGAATTCAGTTCCAAAATTTAATTCGGTTTGGGGTTTCGGATTCGGACTAAATCCGAATTTTCATTCGTTTCAGATAAGTTTCCGAATTAATATTTGTTACGACTACCACAGAAAACCATATACAGATATTAATACTAAAGCTGAATCTCCTAGACCCAAATGGCATTGGGAGCTGCCAATTGCAATTCGGGGCCCGTTCTTCCTTCCTTGCCCCACCCCCCAAGTGGCGGAACGCCAGGGCACGGTCGTCCCGGTGACCGCTGCGACCCTGGTAGTTCCGCCACTGACTGCAAGGGTTAACTGTTTGTTTTGGTCTACTGGCACAAATAAAGAAAATATTCTTACCTGTTCCTCGATTCTGCTTGGCTGTTAGATCGGTCTCTGCAGCCTCTTCTTCCCTGAGCTCCAGTAGTCTAAACCCCACTGACATCATCATGTCTATGCAAAGTCCATTCAGCTGCATTAGACATTAGGAAGCCAAGGGACATAGCTCAGCCGGAGCGGAGGGGGAGAGACGTGAGCAGCAGGGACGTGTGGTCAGGGGAAGCAGAGCCTCACCAAGTATTATGGAGCAGAAAGCTGTCAGCTTCAATCCTCCCTGCTGTGTAACCTGTCATTGACGGGGTGCTGCCTGTTAATTACAGGCGACACTGTATCCAGCTTTTGACAGCTAGTTAGGTTACACAGCAGCAGGCTTCCCCACTGCTTGTGTAACCTAACTTGGTGAGGCAAGAGATGTCACAGCCTCTACTCTGTGTTAGAGCTGTGAGCTCTGTGGATGGTTTGGACCAATGGCAAAGCACCATTGGTCCAACCTGCCCAATTGAAAAAAAAGCAAAAAAACAAAACAGTGAGGAAATCGATCTCAATGCCTCACCAGTGACTCACCAGTGACAAGCAAGTGAGAGACAGGGAGGTTCCTCCCTGCCTCCTCCCTTCCTCCTCCCCACCTAGCTTGGTTACTGAGCTGGGGGCAGAGCTTCGGTGGGACGACGGGAAGGGGCTTCGACAGGACGGGGGCAAAGCTTCGGTGGGACGGGGCTGGGGAATCCCTCACCCAGCACAGAAGGCACGGCACGTCACTGGTGAGCAGTCACTGACACAATCGTCACTGTGCTGCTCTGAAGAAGGGTCCCTGCGGAGGGCCGAAACATTATCATACATGGCATAATGTGACATTTCAATAAACCATGAAGAAGATTTAAGCTGCATTTTGTGTGTGCTGGTGATTTCAGCTGTTACTTGGAAGTTCTGCCCCTGCTCCATTCGTGACATCACTATGAGCACTATCGTTACTTTATGGTCACAGAATGCTGTAAGGTGTGCGTGTGGGTTCTTTGCAATAACGTGATACCCACATTGGGAACATGGTCACATCCCTAGCCCCCTGCCATCACAACATCTACCAAAGTCGTAGGGTTCTTCTCCCTGCAACATTTAGGCATCTTTTGAATTTGGGCTCAAACACGTAAGCTGTTTTTATGCCAAATTAAAATAAAGTGATACTTGGAGAAGATCCCTGTCCGTGTGTGCTTTGGCATCATCTTTTGATTTTTGGCGCAGAGCCGCACAGCCACGTCATTTATTCTCAGATCCAATGACAGGAGCTGTGAATGGAGAGTCTACAAGTCCCATCGCCACCATAGTTGGCATAGTTTTTAATGGAGTACAATTATCCATCATCGCACTTGTAGTCTGTTGACACTTCCTCCTGTCCCTGTAATGGAAAGTCTGTAACTCAGAATGGACAGGGACTGGGAGGTAGGGTCTGCAGGAGCATTGAACATGTTATCCACTGATCGTGCTTCAATGCAAATAAAGAATAAATGCTGATACGGTTTTGTACCACACCACCAAATTAGATGGATCCCTAGGGGCCCTAGATGTCCTTTAAAGTCCTCTAATGTCCCCTTGTTTCGCTTAGATGCCTCCTGTTGATCCTTCCTAGTAATATTCTAATTCAATTTAGTCCTCTCTAGATTCTTGTAGTTCCACCTTGACCATATCAAGCTCAAAACACCCTGAGATGTTAGTAGGTGAATGTGATCCTTCCTCGCTAGTTTATCGCGAGTCAAAACCAGGTTACCCCAAACGTATGTCTTGTAAACAACTGTATTTGTTTATTGTGGTAATGTTGTACATTGATACCTTTGGTAATACCACACTATTTTATATCATGTCCTGTTAAGGATGTATACTATAAGTTTACGTCTGTACCCCGAGGGGACAGGCTGATTTGCCTTCTTGTCATGTATTGATAAAACTTTAATAAAGACTACTTGCTAAAAAAAAAAAAAGAATAAATGCGCATTGCTCTCTTTTATTGATGTGTGCTCATTTCTTCATTTTTGTAAAAGGCGGACTACGCCTTTAACCTGATAAAGCTACTATGAGATTTTAGTGATTGAGGATACAAATAGCGTGCACTTCACAGCTCTTATTTTGTCACAGTTTCTTGATACAAACGGATACTTTCATGTGAAAAGGTTTCCACTTTATTGTTACTTATACAGCAGAGATTGGTATTTTTAAGAGCTATCTAGACCCTAAAACATACAGAGGGTAATTTATCAAAACTGGAGCAGGCAGAATCTGGAACAGTTATCCATGACAACCAATCAGTTTCTCTATTTCATTTTCAAAGCTTAAAGTGACATTAAACCCTCAGATTTTTTAACATAAACAATACTGTAATGTGTGCCTTACTGTAATCCATGGTAGTTTCCCTTCTCTTTGCTGCTCTTCCTTTTAAATCCTCATGTCTTCTCATGCTGGGGGGAGAACTTCCCTTTGCAGCTGAGTGGCTCTTCCTGTAGTGCTGGCTTAGTTTGCAAACCTATACACAGACACCATGTATCCATTCCAGAGACAAGGCAGTCTGCTGCAAAACAGAAGTTCTGCCAAGCATGAGAAGAGATAGAGATTTAAAAGGAAGAGCAGCAAAGAGAAGGGAAACAACCATGGATTACAGTAAGGCACACATTACACTATTGGTTTATGTTAAAAAATCTGAGGGTTTAATGTCACTTTATCTGAACAAACTGAGGGGAGAAGCTGATTGGTTACTATAGACTACTGCCCCAGATTCTGTCGGCTCCAGTTTTGATAAATGTCCTCCGATGCAGTTTACCAGTCCTTAGATGTGGTGGCTGCTTTCCTTTCCTCTTTAACGCTAAGAACATTCTCTACAAGTACAGAACAATTCCTGTTGATCTTCATACAAAGCCTGGGTTCTTGTAACTTCCCGTGCACTAAACTGAAATCCCAAACAAAGGGGGGCATTTACTAAAACTTGAGCAGACAGAATCTGGAGAAGTTGCCCATAGTAACCAGTCAGCTTCTATCTTCAGCTTGTTCGGTTAAAGCAGAACTCCAGGAATTTTTTTAAATTAACCCTTGCTTTGGGGCTACTCCCGCACTGCAAGGGTTAAGTGCTATTTTTGTCCCTAGACACAAACGTTATACTCACCCGAACCTCTGAGCCGGCTAGCTGTCACAGCGCTACCTCCAGCCTGCCTCCTCCTCCACAGCAGCATTGGAATATTCCCCTGCGACCTCACATCTATACACAGTGTAGGACTGCAACAACTAATCGATGAAATCTGTAATAATCAATTATGAGAATAGTTTGCACCTATTCTCATTATTGGTTAATTGGTTGGGGAGAGAGGGAGAGAGAGAGAAAGAGAGAGAGGGGGGGAGAGAGAGAGAGAGCGTGAAAGAAAGAGAGAAAGAGTGTGTGTGAGAGAGAGAGAGAGAGAGAACGACAGAATCGGGGGCAGTAGCCTATAGAAACCTGTGAGCTTCTCTCTTCAGATTGTTCAGTTAAAGTGACATTAAAGTCAAAAATCTTTTTCCCTCCCCCCATGTTAATGTCAGCACTTACCTTAAATGATGTCTCCTAATCCGATCTTCCTCTTCTTTCCTGATGTTTTCATCTGTCCCTCCAGCGTTGCGGCGGCTCTCCGATCCAGCGCTGACTCCTCTGTCCTTGGTGGCACTTCCGATCCAGCGGTGTCTGCATGTGGGTGCACGCGCACTATAGACTTACCTTGCGTCTCTGCTCGTCTCCCGGCCGAAAATATGGGCTCGCCCCAGGATGCTTTGCGGCCGCCCGAGCAGTTTCGGATTCTCGGCGGGAGCGCGCAGCGAAAACGGGGTAAGTTTAAACCACTGTTCATTTTTTTTTCTTTTTTACTTTTTGCCTATATCTACTGCTTGCTAACAGTAGATATAGGCAAAAAAACAAAGGGGTTTAGAAACTCTTTAAGCTTTGAAAATGAAAGGTGGATGCTGATTGGTTGCCATGCACAGCTGCTCCAGATTTTGTGTGCTCTGTTTTTAATAAATTCCCCTCTGTGCATAGAAGTGATGATTTACAGGACCATAGACCACTACAGAGAGACATTGGAAGGACCGGTCTAAGAAGAAGCCAGCTCAGAGCTTCAGTATAACTTATATTTTTTACCTGCGAGGGTTAATTAAAAAAGTAATTAAAAAAATCCTGGAGTTCTACTTTAAGCTTTGAAAATGGAAGGTAGGAGCGGATTGTTTGCCATACACGGCCGATCCAGATTTTGTCTGCTCCAGTCGTAGTAAATTCACAGCTATTTTCTGTGAACTAAAGCACACCTCTTTTCTATTAATGGAAATGAGGAGATGGGGAGGTGTTTGTAGAAAAAATAAGGAGAACAGCTTAGCTGCTCCTCTATAAGTACACCATAGTGAGTGAGCGCTGTCACCCTAGGACAGGAAGTATTGGACAGGATCACAATGTGAAAATAAAGGGAAATAACATGAAAAAGGAAAACGAATGCTGCCACCACATACAGTATAAGGACTTCTAAGCTGCAATGTATAGAATTTCTGGTTTGGGGTTTAGATACACTTTAGGTCCTCTTGTTGATTCACTATTATGGTGCATTTTACTGCAATTAACCTCCTCCCTGTACTAAATACAGTGAAGGGGATTGATCAAAAGGGAGCAGACAAAATCTGGAGCAGCTGTGCACCGCAACCAATCAGCTTCTCTCTTTCATTTTTAAATATTAACTGAACAAACTGAAAGAAGCTGATTGGTTGCCATAGGCAAGTGCACCAGATTTAGTCTGCACCAGTTTTAATAAATTCCCCCCAATCTGTATACCTGAGTAGCTGGTGTGTTGTGTGCTGTGTACATGTGAACCTTGGACTCTCCTCCACCTCCTCCTCCTCTTCCTCTCCATTGATAAGTAGGATGCTGCAGCTGGCAGCCTCATCACCATGACAACCCCCTCTCATTTGGGGGAGGGGACCAGAGCGCTGCATCCTTCATCTCTCTAAGCTCTGCTCACACATATTATCTGAACCAAAAGAAATGGAAAGATGTGCGCCACACAGAACGTACAAATGGGCTTTAGATAGAACCATAGATAGATATATACTGAAGTGGGTCAATGTGCATGTTGTGGATGAGCTTTCTACGAAATGGGCAGAGATACTCCCAGCTGAGCTGCATATCATGTAGACGTAAAGCATTACAAAGACACACAAATGGCCTGCTAGGCTGCTTGGACGGCGCCCCGGCTCCCCAATACACCCCAAGCCAGAAAGCAGCAACAGCAAACACTTGCAGCAGATACCCAGCAGCAGCAGAGGATGGGGGACATAGCAAAAGGGAGGGGGGGGGGGGGTGAGAGAAGGGAGATGAGCAATACAACAACAGGGAGCGAGGAAATCACGACCTACCTATTGCACTGGCTTTGCCTTGATTTGCATGGAAGTTTAGCCTGCACCTCTAGTCATTGTCACTGGCTGGTGGTAGTGTGTGCAGAGAGGATGGAGATGAGGGGTTGTGCAGCTCCAGATGATGAGGAAGACACAGGCATATACGCACGAAGAGCTGCACACACTCTATGGTAGCCAGGGAGGCAGCAGTGCCTGCGATGGACAGATTCTGCTCACTGCTGCTGCCGGGCTGCTTCCTGCTTCCCTGTCATCAGTCAGCAACTGGCTGGCTGCTCTGCTATAAACAATCCCCTTCTCTGTCTGCAGAACATCCTAATTTACCAACAAAACTTCACATACAAATAGCTGCTGACTTCCCTGTCTGCAGAACATCCCTATTTACCAACAAAACTTCACATACACATAGCTGCTGACTTCTCTGTCTGCAGAACATCCCTATTTACCAACAAAACTTCACATACACATAGCTGCTGACTATTCTGTCTGCAGAACATCCTTATGTACCAACACAACTTCACATACACATAGCTGCTGACTTCTCTGTCTGCAGAACATCCTTATGTACCAACAAAACCTCACATACAAAGAGCTGCTGACTTCTCAGCCTGCAGAACATCCTTTTCTACCAACAAAACTTCATATACACATACCTGCTGACTTGTCTGCAGAACATCCTTATTTACCAACACAACTTCACATACAAATAGCTGCTGACTTCTCTGTCTGCAGAACATCCTTATTTACCAACAAAACATCACATACACATAGCTGCTGACTTCTCAGCCTGCAGAACATCCTTATCTTAGAACAAAACTTCACATACACAGTCTTCCCTGTTTGCAGAACATCCTTATTTACCAACAAAACTTCACATACACATAGCTGCTGACTTCTCAGCCTGCAGAACATCCTTATCTTAGAACAAAACTTCACATACACAGTCTTCCCTGTTTGCAGAACATCCTTATTTACCAACAAAACTTCACATACACATAGCTGCTGACTTCTCTGTCTGCAGAACATCCTTATTTACCAACAAAACTTCACATACACATAGCTGCTGACTTCTCAGCCTGCAGAACATCCTTATCTTAGAACAAAACTTCACATACACAGTCTTCCCTGTTTGCAGAACATCCTTATTTACCAACAAAACTTCACATACACATAGCTGCTGACTTCTCTGTCTGCAGAACATCCTTATTTACCAACAAAACTTCACATACACATAGCTGCTGACTTCTCTGTCTGCAGAACATCCTTATTTACCAACAACACTTCACATACACCGAGCTGCTGACTTCTCTGTCTGCAGAACATCCTTATTTACCAACAAAACCTCACATAAACATAGCTACTGATTTCTCTCTCTGCAGAACATCCTTATTTACCAACAAAATTTCACATACACCGAGCTGCTGACTTCTCTGTCTGCAGAACATCCTTATCTACCAACAAAACTTCACATACACATAGCTGCTGACTTCTCTGTCTGCAGAACATCCTTATTTACCAACAAAACTTCACATACACCGAGCTGCTGACTTCCCTGTCTGCAGAACATCCTTATGTACCAACAAAACTATATTTGTATTTGTTACATTTTTCTCATTCACATAATATAACTTATTGTTTTTTTAAGAAGAACACCGGGATAAGCACAAACTTACTCTTGCAGTGAGGCTACTTCCACACTGCAAGAGATAAAGTGATATTACATTCAAAAGGTTTATAAGCTCATTCAAATACTGATGAAATGGCTTACAACAGATGCTGTTTCTTGATGTTTAAAAGTATTAGTTTCCTGGAGAATCAGCTGGTCCCCTGAGCACTGGTCCTGACTTCCTGTTCTAGAGTGACTCCTTTCTCAAGCAGAGTGCTATGCAGTCACCGCTGTATGTGTCTCCACAAACAGACACAGCAAAGCAATCCACTCCCAGCTCCCTGCTTCCCACTCCCCCCTTCCACCCTACTGCAAGGTAGTAGATGAACAGTTGCTGGAGACTGCTCTGCCTCTTGTGATTTTGTACTAGACAGGAAGTTCAGGGAAGCAGAGCTGAGAGAACTGGAGTCAGATGTTCTGAAATATGATGACTGTAAGTTCTTAGAAGAAGGCTACCCAAGGGTTAAGTGTTCATTTTCATCTAGGTGTGAAAATAACAAAGTTATACTCACCCAACCTCGCAGCCGGCTGGCTGGCGCAGTGCTCCCTTCAGCCTGTCTCCTCCTCCGCTCCAGATATGGCAGATCCCTCGGTGTCCTCATGTCCAATACAGTGTGTAGAACTCAAAGGACCAGGTAAGTGTAACTTTGTAATTTCTTCACCTAGACAAAAATGAGCACTTAACCCATGCAGTGCAGGGGTACCCCAAATTTAATAACATTTTTGCCCAGAGTTTCTGTAAAAAAATACTTTCCTGTACAATGTATATTTGTATGGTCTGGATTCATTTGAGAGTTTATTTCTGCTTTAAGTTATCATTTTGTCTAGGGGGCTCAAATAAAGTAGTTTTACTCACCTGATCCTCGATCCCGCAGTGGTCGGCACTCACCTCTCTCCCCCTCCGCTCCGTCCCTCGGCATCCTTACGTTTAATGCAATTCAATAGATCTACATAAGACGTGATTACATCCTTAGACTGCTGGAGAGATGGGGAGAAGAGGCTAATGGCCCAGAGGGATCCAGGATCAGGTAAGCAATTCTGCTTTATTCCAGCCCCTAGGCCAAAAGGAGCACTTAACCGTTGCAGTCCGGGGGTAGCCCCATTGCAAGGGTTAAGTTTGTGACTTTCCTGGAGTTCTTCTTCAATTGCTGCTTGCACAGTACATGCTCAATTCTAACTTGTTCTCTGTACTAAGTTTTGCTCTGAAATCCAAAGGGGGAAGAGCAGGTTAATGTTAACATATTAACTTGTGTGTACTATGCTGGTAGATGTCACTGTTGTGTCCTGAACCCCCCTTAATTAAAATACTTTACATCGTTGTGTTTACCCTCCTTGTGAGCTCACCCTCATACTACATAATCATTGGTCGAGCTAAAGGAGATCGCAAAATTATATTGCAAGGTGTATGGCCAGCTTTGAGAAAAGAAAAATATTTGGAAACCTTGACTTCAGTTGTTAGGGCCGGTGCACACCTAGGAGATCTGGATCGCGCGGCAATGGTGCACGATACTGCACCGATTGCTGCGCAGTGACAGAGTAGCCCATCACAGACGATCGCGCTGTGGGTGCCATTATTTTCTAATGGCAACCCAGTCGCGCGGGGCGGATCACGCTTTCCGCCAGGGCATCTGAAGTAAAACAGCCGCGTGCCATGTATCGGAATAAAGGGTACATGTACCTTTTTTCTGCGATTGCCACGCTGATGTAACCCCATTGAAGTTAAAGGGGCCACGCGGCAATCACTATCTGCAATTGTGCAGGACCGCACGATTCCCGGCATGCGCGATTCCAGATCGCTCAGGTCTGCACCGGGCCTCAGAATGACAGGGAAGTAAGAGAGGCAGCTGTAAACTAATTAACCCAACAGATTAGCAGAAAGATTAGCTGTTGTAGAAGATCAGCAGATCAACATCCTTATACTCTGTTCCCTGCAGAGCATTAGCATTTCTTTGATCGATTTTGCAAGTGGCAATAAAGTATATGGAAACGTAAAATGCATAATACTTAATTTAAAATACAACAAATAACGTGTATTTCAGCATAACACAATGCACAGATGGGCATAGATGGGTACACTACAAAAATGCCTGTCTGATTCTTTGGCATTGTAATGCTTTGGCAGCCAATTAAAAACGAATGGACTGCCTTGAAGAAGAACTTCAGTAATAAAATGTTGGCTTTTTTTCTGTCCTGCGCACCTTCCTAGTGGTGTGCATCTTCATGCAGGCTTACAGTACTTAGGACTGAGCAGCACTCATGCGTCATTACTTGAGTGCTGCTCAGTTCTGGCCAAATACCCCCCCACCGCTGTCACCAGAGGAAAAAGAGAAAGTGCCAGTGACATCAATGAACTGGCAACAAAATTAGGAAGGTGTACATTGGGTTTTTTTTTTTACAAAATATAAGGAGGGGCTCAGTGCTGGCTTTTGAGGGAGTAAGAAACCTGAAGTTCTACTTTTAGCCAACACATACACATAATAATGCACAATATGCATGGAATAACGTGTTGTAATGCACTAGACAGGTGTAAAGTGGGCCTTTATCTTACCTGCCCTGCCAAAATTTGCCTTTAATAGAATACTCCCAAGATAAGAGATTATTAGAGACTGCCAATGTGATACAATAAGTTATTAGAAACTTCCAACATGTTACAATGGACAGTTCACTGCACCACAGACCCTTTTTAATCAATGTTGCCACACTTGATGCCCCCCACAACCACCTATTAAATAAATACGATACCCCCACATTCATGCGCCACAATACACTAAGGCTGGAGCCTGCATTACCTAACACACTACAACACACATCCTTATGTACCAACAAAACCTCACATACAAAGAGCTGCTGACTTCTCAGCCTGCAGAACATCCTTTTCTACCAACAAAACTTCATATACACATACCTGCTGACTTGTCTGCAGAACATCCTTATTTACCAACACAACTTCACATACAAATAGCTGCTGACTTCTCTGTCTGCAGAACATCCTTATTTACCAACAAAACATCACATACACATAGCTGCTGACTTCTCAGCCTGCAGAACATCCTTATCTTAGAACAAAACTTCACATACACAGTCTTCCCTGTTTGCAGAACATCCTTATTTACCAACAAAACTTCACATACACATAGCTGCTGACTTCTCAGCCTGCAGAACATCCTTATCTTAGAACAAAACTTCACATACACAGTCTTCCCTGTTTGCAGAACATCCTTATTTACCAACAAAACTTCACATACACATAGCTGCTGACTTCTCTGTCTGCAGAACATCCTTATTTACCAACAAAACTTCACATACACATAGCTGCTGACTTCTCAGCCTGCAGAACATCCTTATCTTAGAACAAAACTTCACATACACAGTCTTCCCTGTTTGCAGAACATCCTTATTTACCAACAAAACTTCACATACACATAGCTGCTGACTTCTCTGTCTGCAGAACATCCTTATTTACCAACAAAACTTCACATACACATAGCTGCTGACTTCTCAGCCTGCAGAACATCCTTATCTTAGAACAAAACTTCACATACACAGTCTTCCCTGTTTGCAGAACATCCTTATTTACCAACAAAACTTCACATACACATAGCTGCTGACTTCTCTGTCTGCAGAACATCCTTATTTACCAACAACACTTCACATACACCGAGCTGCTGACTTCTCTGTCTGCAGAACATCCTTATTTACCAACAAAACCTCACATAAACATAGCTACTGATTTCTCTCTCTGCAGAACATCCTTATTTACCAACAAAATTTCACATACACCGAGCTGCTGACTTCTCTGTCTGCAGAACATCCTTATCTACCAACAAAACTTCACATACACATAGCTGCTGACTTCTCTGTCTGCAGAACATCCTTATTTACCAACAAAACTTCACATACACCGAGCTGCTGACTTCCCTGTCTGCAGAACATCCTTATGTACCAACAAAACTATATTTGTATTTGTTACATTTTTCTCATTCACATAATATAACTTATTGTTTTTTTAAGAAGAACACCGGGATAAGCACAAACTTACTCTTGCAGTGAGGCTACTTCCACACTGCAAGAGATAAAGTGATATTACATTCAAAAGGTTTATAAGCTCATTCAAATACTGATGAAATGGCTTACAACAGATGCTGTTTCTTGATGTTTAAAAGTATTAGTTTCCTGGAGAATCAGCTGGTCCCCTGAGCACTGGTCCTGACTTCCTGTTCTAGAGTGACTCCTTTCTCAAGCAGAGTGCTATGCAGTCACCGCTGTATGTGTCTCCACAAACAGACACAGCAAAGCAATCCACTCCCAGCTCCCTGCTTCCCACTCCCCCCTTCCACCCTACTGCAAGGTAGTAGATGAACAGTTGCTGGAGACTGCTCTGCCTCTTGTGATTTTGTACTAGACAGGAAGTTCAGGGAAGCAGAGCTGAGAGAACTGGAGTCAGATGTTCTGAAATATGATGACTGTAAGTTCTTAGAAGAAGGCTACCCAAGGGTTAAGTGTTCATTTTCATCTAGGTGTGAAAATAACAAAGTTATACTCACCCAACCTCGCAGCCGGCTGGCTGGCGCAGTGCTCCCTTCAGCCTGTCTCCTCCTCCGCTCCAGATATGGCAGATCCCTCGGTGTCCTCATGTCCAATACAGTGTGTAGAACTCAAAGGACCAGGTAAGTGTAACTTTGTAATTTCTTCACCTAGACAAAAATGAGCACTTAACCCATGCAGTGCAGGGGTACCCCAAATTTAATAACATTTTTGCCCAGAGTTTCTGTAAAAAAATACTTTCCTGTACAATGTATATTTGTATGGTCTGGATTCATTTGAGAGTTTATTTCTGCTTTAAGTTATCATTTTGTCTAGGGGGCTCAAATAAAGTAGTTTTACTCACCTGATCCTCGATCCCGCAGTGGTCGGCACTCACCTCTCTCCCCCTCCGCTCCGTCCCTCGGCATCCTTACGTTTAATGCAATTCAATAGATCTACATAAGACGTGATTACATCCTTAGACTGCTGGAGAGATGGGGAGAAGAGGCTAATGGCCCAGAGGGATCCAGGATCAGGTAAGCAATTCTGCTTTATTCCAGCCCCTAGGCCAAAAGGAGCACTTAACCGTTGCAGTCCGGGGGTAGCCCCATTGCAAGGGTTAAGTTTGTGACTTTCCTGGAGTTCTTCTTCAATTGCTGCTTGCACAGTACATGCTCAATTCTAACTTGTTCTCTGTACTAAGTTTTGCTCTGAAATCCAAAGGGGGAAGAGCAGGTTAATGTTAACATATTAACTTGTGTGTACTATGCTGGTAGATGTCACTGTTGTGTCCTGAACCCCCCTTAATTAAAATACTTTACATCGTTGTGTTTACCCTCCTTGTGAGCTCACCCTCATACTACATAATCATTGGTCGAGCTAAAGGAGATCGCAAAATTATATTGCAAGGTGTATGGCCAGCTTTGAGAAAAGAAAAATATTTGGAAACCTTGACTTCAGTTGTTAGGGCCGGTGCACACCTAGGAGATCTGGATCGCGCGGCAATGGTGCACGATACTGCACCGATTGCTGCGCAGTGACAGAGTAGCCCATCACAGACGATCGCGCTGTGGGTGCCATTATTTTCTAATGGCAACCCAGTCGCGCGGGGCGGATCACGCTTTCCGCCAGGGCATCTGAAGTAAAACAGCCGCGTGCCATGTATCGGAATAAAGGGTACATGTACCTTTTTTCTGCGATTGCCACGCTGATGTAACCCCATTGAAGTTAAAGGGGCCACGCGGCAATCACTATCTGCAATTGTGCAGGACCGCACGATTCCCGGCATGCGCGATTCCAGATCGCTCAGGTCTGCACCGGGCCTCAGAATGACAGGGAAGTAAGAGAGGCAGCTGTAAACTAATTAACCCAACAGATTAGCAGAAAGATTAGCTGTTGTAGAAGATCAGCAGATCAACATCCTTATACTCTGTTCCCTGCAGAGCATTAGCATTTCTTTGATCGATTTTGCAAGTGGCAATAAAGTATATGGAAACGTAAAATGCATAATACTTAATTTAAAATACAACAAATAACGTGTATTTCAGCATAACACAATGCACAGATGGGCATAGATGGGTACACTACAAAAATGCCTGTCTGATTCTTTGGCATTGTAATGCTTTGGCAGCCAATTAAAAACGAATGGACTGCCTTGAAGAAGAACTTCAGTAATAAAATGTTGGCTTTTTTTCTGTCCTGCGCACCTTCCTAGTGGTGTGCATCTTCATGCAGGCTTACAGTACTTAGGACTGAGCAGCACTCATGCGTCATTACTTGAGTGCTGCTCAGTTCTGGCCAAATACCCCCCCACCGCTGTCACCAGAGGAAAAAGAGAAAGTGCCAGTGACATCAATGAACTGGCAACAAAATTAGGAAGGTGTACATTGGGTTTTTTTTTTTACAAAATATAAGGAGGGGCTCAGTGCTGGCTTTTGAGGGAGTAAGAAACCTGAAGTTCTACTTTTAGCCAACACATACACATAATAATGCACAATATGCATGGAATAACGTGTTGTAATGCACTAGACAGGTGTAAAGTGGGCCTTTATCTTACCTGCCCTGCCAAAATTTGCCTTTAATAGAATACTCCCAAGATAAGAGATTATTAGAGACTGCCAATGTGATACAATAAGTTATTAGAAACTTCCAACATGTTACAATGGACAGTTCACTGCACCACAGACCCTTTTTAATCAATGTTGCCACACTTGATGCCCCCCACAACCACCTATTAAATAAATACGATACCCCCACATTCATGCGCCACAATACACTAAGGCTGGAGCCTGCATTACCTAACACACTACAACACAAAATTATGATTTGGCCCTTACTTTCTGGTGACTATTGTATCCATTAATGGCATAACTATAAGCCCCCATACCCATTCACATCAAAAGAGAGCACTCGACACATGCTTTATATGCTCATGAAAAGGACTCCTCTTGACATTGTGTATCTTTTTTAAATCAAATAACTCAATACAGGCTGGTACTCTGCATACCATCCACATTTCACCTTGCTGTAATAAAATGAGCTACAGCATCCATAAGTCACCTTGCTTTAAAAAAATTAGTTGCAGACTCCTATGAAATTTACACCGGAGCTGCATGTAGGTCTGTATGCAGTACACATGGGCTCTGAACACAGTTACAGTTAGTTCTCTTTAGTTGACCAAGCTTAATGAAACAACAACTACGGTATATACATTCTTTTCATTCATTAAACCTATTAAGCAGCCACCCTGGGAGGACGAGGTCTTTAGGACCTATCAATATTTATCTACTTGGTCACATTTGTGCTAGGCTCCAAAGTAGTCATATAGGCTACTATTGCAAAGGTTGTGACTTCATTAAAAAGTGCTTCCTTGCTCAGGCTATAGTTCCAATAGAGGCTCAAGAACAACAGGGTAATACTGATGGGAGCCATGTTGGTTGTCTATAACTATGTACTCTTATTTGCTGTTAACAGCAGAATATTCACACTGACACATACTGAGAATAAACTGTAGCCGCCATCACCTTCTGTGATGTGGCTACTAGACATTTAGTGATTGCCAGGGCTTTAGTCAGCCTGGCTGGATTATAGTGGCAATTATCTGGTTAATTTCAGGTGTCTGGCATTGCCTGTACCCCCCTGGGTAGAGTGTGACTCTTTCATATTGTGGGACAGCCAATGAGAGACATTGTAGTGTATGTACAGTACAGCAGCCAATCACTGGGCTTCTCTCAACCAGTGGTGCATGCTGGGATAGGGTACATATACTGGACGGATTTGCCATGTGGTCAGACTAGCCGGGACCAGCCATGGATTAGGGCCGGGTGATGTTCAGCCTGTCCCCAAGGCTAGGCCTGAGGTCTGGGGGTGGACATGGCTGATGTGAGGGAAATGTTTCCCTGAGGCCTCCAACATGGAGGAGGCCTGTGTTGCTGTCAGAGGAAGAAACTCAGGACCAAGGATGGCTCTTGAAGTTTCCAGGAAATTAAAGGACTTCAGGAGCATGGCCAGTGTCCCCCCTGTTGAGGATCTGTGTTCATCCCTGCTCATCTGCTACTTCAGTTGCTATCTGCTGTCTCCAAAGTGGATCTACACTGATATGCTAACCAGGTCGGGTGGAGCTCTTGTCGGTTACACCCTGGAAGCTTAGAACCCCTGTGCCCTCTCTCCCCAGTGAAGATGTTCAATAAAAGTTATTCACGAATGGTTTCACCATTGATGCCGATAATCACCACCCCTGCCTTTCCAGCAGAACACGACTCCCTGGTTTTCCGCCAGTGGAAGGCCCGGGGAATTCACACCTTACGGGATCTGATCACAGCGCAGGGGAAGTGCAAGACTCTGGAGGAGCTTCAGAGCGAATATCACATATCAGCAAATCATTTCCTTCAACATGCGCAAATAAAGCACTTTATTGATCACAACCTCCCCCTGTCTAGTGCTGGGTCTAATTCAATGCTCCTACAACATCTCTTATCCTCCCCAACCCAGAAACTGCCCTTATCCTCCATACATCATCATCTATACTCCACGGCATCATCCTTCTCTACGGTACTCCCCAACTACGTGCATAAATGGGCTGAGTTTTTACAATTATCCCCGGAATCCACACACTCCCTTCTCCTGAATGGTTAGATGCAACTAAGACGTGCGATAGTTAGTGAATCATGGAGGGAGATCCAATTTAAAATCATTCATCGGGCATACTATGGCTTCAAAATCATCGCAAGCCATACACCTCCAGAATGGCTGACATCCTGGCCGAAATGCCATTCTCCTCTACCCGACCTAATACACCCTATGTGGTCGTGCACCCAGATACAGTTCCTTTGGGCGGAGGTTGTCCTTTATATGAAAGGTCACTCCGGAAAAGATAGAGCCCCCTCTCCTGATATCTGCCTATTTCATTACCCTACTCCTGAGCTAGCTAACTCTCTTCACACGCTGACCAGATGGGAACATCTATGCATCATAAGCACAAAAAAAGCAATATTGACTAACTGGTTATCCCCCACCTCCATATCAATGTCTATGGTCCTGCCAAAACTCCACCGACTTATGCTGATGGACAAATTAGACACAACATTTAACATGCACCGTACAAAGATATTCTTTGACACCTGGTCTACATATCTAACTGCTAAACTGCCCCTGGATCAATTACGTGACATAATGCTTATTTTTCAACATTCCAAGTGGTTCCTTACTGCCATTGGGTGCTCTCGATGTCCTTTGAGATACCTCACAACCACTCCCATTCGCTTAGACTTAGTTTCCCCATGTGGAATGCCAAATTGAACCTCCATCCCCAGGAGATTTTTCTTGCACCCAACATCTCTCCATAGTTCAACTCAATGATAGCGTGAATTCATGGTTACTGTGATTAATCTACTTTCTTGCATCAACTGCCCTATATGTTGCCTGTTTTGCGGTTGTCACCTAGACGTTGGTGTTTTGTATTGTTTTTGTTTCGTTTGTTGTTCATTTGCTAACTGGTTTTTACGAGAACCTTTCCCGCACACGAAAAAGTATATCTCTGTGTCACTAGAGACTGTTTTATTTTCTACATACCTATTGTTCTCTAGACATCTTGTATATTATGCCTTATGCACTTGATGCTACATGCATGTTGTATTATACTTTGCTCTCAAAAAAAAAATGTGGTGGCCCTAAAATGATTGCTCTCATTGCGACGTTCGCGGCGATATGTAATGTGTGTAGCGCAATTGTCGTTTTTGCGCGCTGGGGCACCGGATGCGTATTTACGTTTATAGGTGCGTAAACGTGGGGGTGGGGGGAGTTAAACATTTGGGGGGACAAAAGAAGCTGGACATGGAGTAATGGAGCTGGACATGGAGTACTGCTGTAACTGCAGAATCTGCAGTTACAGCATTAAAGGAGAACTATGGGGTGAGTGCTTTTCACAGTAGATCGGGAAGTGAGCGAACACATACCGGCGTTCGATGACTTCTCGATCCTGTCACGGCTCTCTGCCGTGACAGGGGAGTGGCTGGATTCCCCCCTCCCCGCTCCAATCCTCCAGCGCTGACTGGCGGAACAGACGGAAGAGGGGGTGGGTACAGCTGGCTCTGTCTCTAGATAGGGGCAGAGCCAGGGCGGATCCAGACATAATTGTCGGGACGGGAGGACGCTAGTTTGTGTCCTCCCGTTACCCTAAGGAGAACTATGGGGAAAAACACTGACCCCATAGTTCTCCTTTAAAAAAAACAAAACAACAGGATAATAGTAGGAACAGCACACAAATCACTGACCCACAGCTGGCTCTGATCTCATTGCTATAGTCATCCCTGCCTGAGGCATAACTGGTAAAGGGGGTGCCAGCATAACAATGAAGTCATGAGTTTAAATACCTGATGTGGTATGGTTGCACTCCATTGTAAAAAGTAACAGGCCACACTCTGCTACCATGCAAGCTGAAAAAAACCAGTGTGGTGACCTCAGTTACAGCCTAACTGTATAGTTAGGCAATTAAAAGTTTGTTAGTGAGTGCACTGTTAATGGTGAGGGCAATGAAGATGTTGCCAGGACTGACTATGAGTTGAGGGTCAGGAGTGAGTGGTGTTAATGTGTAAGGTGGTCATAGAGTGTCAGGGTACCATGCATAGGTGTCTCCACACCGCATGCAGGTACCCACGCAGGCAGACCAAATTAGTGTGACCACACTGGATGAGGTTATGCACACGGTTTATTGTTACACAGCAAACAGCAAACTACAAACCCCACCAAGACCCACAAGCTAACACAAGCAGTGAAATTAAAAAAACTAAAATAGAACAAAAACACACCTACAGCCAGGGTAAGGCTACAGGATACTGGGGCTCAGGATACAGGAACTGGTAACAAGGAAGGGCGACAGGACTGCAGACAGGTATCAGGCTTACAGGTTACAGGGCTCAGGACACGGAACTCAGTCGGGGGAAGGTGCCAAGATTCAGGAACTGACAAGGAAGGGTTCAGGATTGCATACGGGTAACATGTTCAGGTAACGGGTCTCAGTCAGGGGAAGGCAACAAGGTTCTGGGTAAACAGGAACTGATCAGATACTGAGCCGACGTCCTGACTGCAGGGAGGGCCTAAATTCCCTCCCAGGAAGCACCAGGTGATGGGATGATCCCTGGCAGCTGGGAGACACCCGCAGGTGAGCACTGGAGCTGCAGGTTCCAGCACCACCCAGTGGTGGGCTGATACCTGACAGTACCTGGCTGCCTGGAGAAACCTGCAGGAGAGCGCAGAAACTGCAGGTACCGGCTCCAGCTCCCCCAGGAGGCGCTCTGGATCCTGACATAGAGCTTAGTGTTGAGGGCCTTGCAATGTGTGGGTCAAGGTGGGGGTAACCATAGAACAGGTGAGGAAGTTGAGGACCCTGCCAGGGCTGGGTAGTGGTGTTAGCAAAGATAGCCACTGGTGTGGGTTGTGATTTGCTGAGAAAACTGTGTACAACAGGGCATGATGTCAAACATACTGAAAAATAGACTTTGAGTAGACATACACAGTAATAGTTAGGGAGGCAATGCCACAGGTAAGGGCCTGAATATGAGTAGGTGGAGGTAGTAAGCAGTCACATGTAGGAGTTGTGTTGTAAGGTAGAAAGGAGTTGAGGGCTGGGAGTGAGCTCTGTTTATACTTATGGTAGCCATTAGGGATGTCCCGATGCCACTTTTTCAGGCCCAAGTACAAGTACATCCCCTCATGTACTTGCCGATACCAATTACCGGGACAGGTGACTTTAAATGATCCATAGTACAACTACATGTTATGTACTATGGATCATGGTTTAACCTATTCATGTTAGCAGGGGATAATTGTAACTCTATTACTGCAGTGTTGGACGTATGTGCTGTATATGTACTATGGATCATGATTTAACCTGGAGTGTAGTGGAGGTGTGTGCTGTATATATGTACTACATATACATTACACATGTCCAGTAGACTATTGCAATAGATTTACAGCCAGCCCTGTCCCAGCTTCCCTTACTCGCAGTTTCACTCCGATCCTTGTTGCCTCACGCGGTGCCTCTCGTAGTCGGCGCTGGGCAGGATCACTGCATCGCATCTCGGTGCTCAGCTTGTGGGAGGCGCTCACAATTCTGCCCTGCTAAGTAGCCATAGTTAGCAGTAAATGGTCATGCTGTTGAGTGCCCTGCCAAGTGCAGGTGATGCAAGGTGTGGGTCAGGTAATGTTGAGGGTGACCATGGAGCAGGGGAAGAAGTTTAGAATCTAGCCAAGAGTGGGTGGTTGTGAGAGTAAGGGTAACCACAGGTCTGGGCTGTCTTGTCGGTAGGGGGTGACAGGTGAGGAGGAGTTGAGGAATGGCACTGGGTGGTGTTGCTGGCTAGGATGGCCATAGAGGATCAGCAGGTATGGGTGGTGAGGTTGCTAAGGACTTTGTTGGTGTGGGTGGTGAGGGTGATGAGGGACTTACAAGATGTGGGTGGTGTTTATGATAAAGGTGGCAATAGAGCAGGTAAGGGCCTGACCGTAAGTGGGTGGTGAAGATAGTAAGGGTAGCTCAAGGTGTGAGTTGTGTTGTGGGTAGGGTAGGGTTGGCAGGTGAAAGGAAGTTGAGATGGGATTGGGAGGTTGATGGCTAGATTGGTCATAGGTGTTGAGGGCCCGACCTGTAAGAGTCTGGGGGGAAGGGAATTTGTCAGTTAAGGGCAGGAACTGCATGTGTCAATCTTGGTTCAAGTATGGTGAGCTCCTCTAATGACGTCTTACTTAACAAAGAAAGGCGATTGAAAGAAAAGCATAACAAGACAATGTTTCCACTTCTGCAAGAAGCATGTTCCCTATATTTGGGGGAAGGAAGGGACTGCCAATTTGCTGAAAGGATTTTTCCCTTGAGGGTCTCATTTTATGTGCCACTCACCTGGGTGACAAAACTGCCTGCTGCTCAGGTTTAATAATTTAGGTAGGAAATGGAATCTGTGAGTGGTTGTGCAAGATGCTTCCTCTTTTCCCTGTTTTTGTTGCTTACAATTTGCCTGGCTGACTATGAAAGGTATGCCATGGGTATAATCATCAACTTGAGTCACACTTTCACATTTTCCTCAATTTCTATCATTAGTAGTTTTCTAAAAATATGTGTGTCCCATCTTGAAGCATGACATTGCTTCATTAGGATCTATCTGCAGGAATCCTGTGTTTGTATTCCCCTGTTGCTGCTCTTAGATATCCATGTTTTTTAGCACAGTTTCCAGTTGCGTACCCTCAAAGTTATGTTGACGGACCAATAGATAATGTTCTTGGGTTACAATCATGCCCTTAAAAGAGAACTATGGGGTAAATGTTTTCCCAATAGTTCTCTTAAGGGTCACGAGAGGACAATACATATGTAGGGACCCTGTCTTAAAGTTGCAAAAAACCCTCAATTTATGCAGATTTGAGAAAATCCCTTTAACCCCTTCGTGACTGACGACGTACAGTGTACGTCGCCAGCATCGGGGCTGTTTAAACAGACTCCCGGTGACTTTTTCCGCCGGGACTCTGTTTAAACTTGTAGAGCCGACTGTCGGCTTTACAACAGAAGCGATCATGGCGACTTACCTGTCGATTTGTCAAGTTTTCCCATTCACACAGCATATAAAAAACCAAACAAACAAAGCATTCCTACCTTTAAGATGTTTTGCTGAAATTTTTCTTTAGCACCTTTACAGTGATCTGTCCTTTTAGAAAAACTTAGAACTGAAATTAGTGGATTGTGTTTCTCTCATTAACTTAATTAACATACAATTCAGAAGCCAGGCTTGTAATCCTTTAACCTTTTGAAAGACAGTCAGTGTTCACATCTACTTTGCAAATCTTAATGAAATGAACCCACATAGTACAGATAGGGTTAAAAAAAAACCTTATCCCTCACAGCCCCTCCTAACATTACAAAAATAAGTAGATATTTAAAACCCTTAAGAAGTCAAGAAACCCTAACCCAAGTAAAAGCAATTTAAGTTGCAAGAAGCCTAACCCTAACCCTTAATTTCCTGTGATCAGTAGGTTTCTCATAATCTCAGGACATTGATTATTTCTGCTTGCTGCTGTTAAGTTATCTCAATGAAATAGCATGCTGCTGCCAGAATACCCGAACAGTGACTGTTCAGCCAAGGTTTTTTTGACCAGCTCCCTCGACAAAAGTCGATTGGAAAGTAGGCTTTCATTGAACATTGGGGGATGGGAGTGGGGGTTGGGGAGTGCCATTGGGGGCCACACACAGCTTGAATTTCATCTGAGTCAGGGTATGGCCAGCTTAAGTTCTAGGTCTTCAAATTACCGGGGTGATAGCAGGCGCAAGAAAAAAAATCACTGACCCAAAGCCAGCATTGATCCCATTGCTTAAGTGCTCTTTAAAGAGATTATCCAACCAACCAAGACATAGGCAAACTTGAGCTTAGTCTAGACAAGAATCCATAAATTGCAAAACATAAATAAACAAATGCAAAAAGCTCATCATTAATGATATCAGTATTCAGTTCACACAGTTTTGATCCTACTTGTTTTTGTTCCTAATCTTTCTCTGTGTTTGGAGTAAAGAATGGACTGGCAATTTGTTAAAAGTATTGTTTTCTTGAGGGTTCCATTTTATGTGCCACTCACCTGGGTAAAGAGACTGCCTGGTGCTCTGATACTGTATAATAAGTTGGTAGGGGATGAACTCTGTTAAGAGCTTTGCCTGATATTTCCCACTTTTCTTTTGTTTGCAATCAACTTTTCTTTTACCTGATGCTGATGGGTATGCTAAGGAGTGCTGTTTCTGTATTTACCACCAACCTGTGACCCACTTGACACTTGTTAGCATGAGGGATTTTGCTAATGGAAAAGTTTTCATCTCTCCTCATGGATTTTCAGCTCTTCAATTTCCAAATCTTTTAGCACGGATCATCAAGGTTCATTCTGTCAGAGTTAGGTTGACAGAGTAGTGGACTTGTGTTTGAATTCTTCAGCAGGATGCAGGCAAATTATTCCTCTATGGCAGCTTGTTTTCCTAGACCATTTAAATAAAGGGACAGCATTAGAAGTCATTTTTATTGGCCCAAATGTAGGCATTGAAAAAATCGACACACTGCTAGATGCTACACTAAAAGAAACCGTGTCCGAACTTTTTGATTTAAAGCCATCTTTCAATACAGCAAAAATATTTCATTCGCATGTCCCCACTTGTTCTCTCATCCAATTAAATTTAAAAGACTTCCAAGAATGTTGGGTCCTATTATACACCGCCCCACTGCTAGAAGATATTTCAGTTTGCTGTTTGTTCGGTTTCAGCAAAACCTTGAACAGAGGCTATAAGCCAGCTGTAAATAAAGTCCTACATAAAGCCCTGAGAGCTCCATAATCCACAGGAACAACAATACCTGCCCTGAGCTTCTTTGATCCTTCTAATGAAACAACTATACTTTAAAACGTATTATTATTATTATTATTATTATTAAACAGGATTTATATAGCGCCAACAGTTTGTGCAGTGCTTTACAATATAAGGAAAACAGCAAAAAGTTTCCAGGAGCACTCACAAGCCAGCATGCAAAAAAACCTGTCTAACCACTAAGGTTAAAGCAGAGGTTTAGATACACGTCTTCTGCAGAAAATGTGAAAGCCGCACAGCCACGTCAAGGCACTTCCATATAGTGCGGTCCTAACTCTAAACTATGAGAGTCTCCATCTTGGAGCACATAGGGCAAAATATTAAATTGGGTGCAGGTTTGTCAGGTGGAAGCCCAACCTCCCTTAAAGGCACAGGTATGCACAAGGGACCCCGCACATCATCCCAGATAGCAAGTAATTGAGCTGCAAGTTTGAAAATGACTTGCTAAACTATTGCAGACTTGCCAAGCTTCACAATTTTGTTGCACAATTACAGCAAGTCTGCATTGCAAGTCTAGAGACCAGCGAGCTTGCAGAGCTCTTGCTAAGACCTGCAGGACTCTTGCTGTAGACTTGCCAAGCAAATTTGCTACAAATTCAAAAAGTGTCAACTAGAACTTGTGCTGCAAGTGTTCTGGAAGTCTACAACTTGCCAAGAATGTGTGCAGCAAGTTAACAAGAATTACAATTTAACCCTGCCACAAGTTTGTGGCAAGTTATCCTTGCTATCTGGGATAACGGCAGCTGAGACCCCCATGCGTCACTGCACCAAATCAGTCAAGCAAAACAAATGGCAAACACACTCATCAATTCGTTACCGGCTTTACAGCAAGGTGCACACGGAAGGGCTTCAAACAGTAAAACAGCAAAAAGTTTCCAGGCACACTCACCAGCCAGCATGCAAAAAACCTGTCTAACCGCTAAGGTTAAAAGCAGAGGTTTAGATACACGTCTTCAGCAGAACATGTGAAAGCCGCACAGCCATGTCAAGGTACCTCCATATAGTGCGGTCCTAATTCTAAACTATGAGAGTCTCCATCTTGGAGCACATGGGGCAAAATATTAAATTGGGTGCAGGTTTGTCAGGAGGAAGCCCAACCTCCCTTAAAGGCACAAGTACGCACAAGGGACCACACACACATCAAAACGGCAGCTGAGACCCCCCCCATGCGTCACTGCACCAAATCAGTCAAGCAAAACAAATGGCAAACACACTCATCAATTCGTTACCAGCTTTACAGCAAAATGCACACGGAAGGGCTTCAAACAGTAACACAGCAAAAAGTTTCCAGGCACACTCACTAGCCAGCATGCAAAAAAACCTTGGGCGGCCTCAAAGCATCTTGGGGCGGGCACATGAGTCTTGGGCGGTCGCAAAGCATCTTGGGGCGGGCACATGCGCACTTCAGATGTTCGGCAGGGAAATTAGGAGAGAGACAAGGTAAGTCTATGGAGCAGCGTGCACCCGCACAGACACCGTGGGACAGCAAGAGAAGAGGAGGACAGAGGAGTCAGCGTTGGATCGGAGACCCGCACCAGCACTGAAGGGATAGATGAAAAGGACAGGAAAGAAGAAGATGATCGAATAAAGAGACATAATTTAAGGTAAGTCCCTACAGTAATTGGGAAGTGGAAAAAATAATCTGACTTTAATGTCACTTTAAGACATGTCTCAAAGAAGCCTTGCCAAGTGAAACATCTCCTGGTCGTCATTTATCCACATCATTGAAGGAGCAGGTATGGAAAGGTGATTTCAGAACGATTATCTTTTTTTTCCTTTTTTGAACAAATTCAAGGAAATAGTTGAGGGTAGAGTAGCAGGTCCATTTGTGACTCATCCTTTTGATAATTACTGCATTTTTCACTAGGCATTGTTCCCAAAGGAAAAACTTAACTCCTTTAGGCTCATCCATCATTTTATATTTCCCAAAGGCAGTTCTTTCAACAATGAGATTAATAGCTCTTTACCCTCTGTTTCCTATGCTTCTTCTGATTTGGCAATTTCAACAATCAGACAGTTTGATCAAAACGCTGTTTGGCAAAAGCTCACATCAAGTTAGATTTTAGGCTCACTCCTATTGACCCGGAATCTTTTGATTCCCTTGGTTTCTATTTTTTCAATCTTACTTTATTGATAAATGTTTGGCTATGGGCTATTCTGTATCTTGTTCTTTTTTATTTTGATAGGGGTTTAATTTATAAATCTTTAAATAAATGGTATCAATAGTGTGGTGTACTATCTTAAGGATTTTCATTGGTTCTTTTGATTACCTTCTTTGTCTTTATTTTTTGAAACATATGTGTCAGCATCGGAAAAACTGTTTTCCCTACAGTTTCCTTAATTTTAGGTAATGCTAATACAACTTATATGGAATGTACTTTGCTAAACATAAAAATAGTAAAAGTTAAGAATCTTATTATTTTCTTTCTGAGAAGAAAGAAAGTTTTATTGAAAGAGTTGCGTTTTTTGGGGGGTTATTGGCCTTTTCTTCTAGAATAAGCCTGTCCGTTGTATATTTTCTAGACATCTTTTGTTAATCATGAAGTGTGTCCTATGTCTAACTGGTATATGGTTGACGAAAATGAATCAGCACCACTATCCCTCTCCTTTGCTTCTCTTGCCTGTTCACAAAATTCTCACAAAGTTCGACAGAATGCAAAGCATTCTGTGACTGGAGGAATGGCAGATGAATGATAGCATTCCCTTCCTCTGCTCAAATAATGTTTTGCATTCTGTGAAAAGAGTGCAAGGCATTCTGTGAATGAGAATGAGGAAAGTGAGCAGCGCCCATTCTTTTATTACTACAGCAGAATTAATTACACTATGTACCAGCTTTTCTTCTATCTAAGAAAGGTTCAATTTTTGTGAAGCTGAGTGACAATGTATCCATCATAGCGATCCTTTTTATTATTCCTGCAGAAAGGGGAAGGGCATTCAACCATAATAATATACTGTGTGTTAGTTATGGTCTGATTCATAAGGTGAGCAGGATTGAGTATAGAACACAGTGTTTTTATACAAGAATCTCATGCTGGATGGTGATTTTTTCTAATATCTATTGGTGATTATTTAATGAATGAATAACGTGTTGGGCTGGAGCTCACAAAAGGACATTTATAAAGGATTCTGAGACAACACAAGTGGATACTTTTCGTTTCACTGTTTGAAATGCACAGAGGATCAGCCTCCATTCACATAAAGCATTTGCGTCTCCCATGCGGTTTTCTGTGCGGAAGACCACACTTCACGAACAAGCCAAAATCTTTACAACTGCAAGGATTCCGCTCGTTTGTGTCTATTACTATAGCCGCGAATGTGTGGAATCCGCCCCTGAAATTGAACTATTTTTTGCGGGATGTGTGGTTTTATGCCGCGTGGTCCCCGCAATAGTCTGAACATTGCACATTAAAATGCCTTGTTTTTTATGTTTAGAGCAGTTCCCTGCGTAATCATACGTCCAAATATGCATGGACAACCACTACTGTGTGAATGGAGCCTTATTCAAAGAGTTGTGATACAACACTTTCGGACACTTTGTTACATGTTTATATTTTCTGACTCACTATACACTTACTTAGGCCCTGTGAAACTTTATAGTGTAAGTGGAACACTTTATTAGACACCTATTTGGTTCACTTATTCATGTTATTTTATTTATATTGGATAATTCAGTATTTGAGTAGTATATAGCACCACATTGTTATAATTGCATCTATAGAGAGTGATATGAGTTCAATCTGTGATGGGATAAAAAAATGTGTAGCTCTTACGGGCTGATTCTCCCCAGCAGCTGTGCTGCAATGCATGGCTGCTGGTATGCAATGCCTGGCACAGTGCTGATCCACCAATCCTGGTGCATCGCACCATTTACTTGTTCTTTTTGTTAGAACTTAATGACATTTCATGAAGTTCTATGGTCACAGTGCAGTGTGATGCAGTTGTACCACGTTGCACCCCACTGTGCTGGAAAAAAGTACGGCATGCAGTGTTAGCTGTGCCCATTTGAAACAAGGCATATTGCCTCATCTAGTGTTAGGGCTGCCCTGGAAAAAACAGCCAGCACAGCCCCAATGCATCTGGTACAAATTCAGTCTAACTCATGGGCTAACCACTTTGCTGCATGGAAGAAATGGAATGTATTTAATAAGGATTTCCCTGCCAGATATTCAATATAAACAAGCTATAGTGTTTTTTTGTTTCCTGATTCAAAACTCATTTTCCTATAATTATCTAATTAAAACTCTAGCTGGGTTTTTCCTAACATTATCCAAGCATCCCACTTGTAATAGTTATTTTTCCATTAGACAAGTGCTAAAAGGTTACAGGAGAGCTGTAAGCTTTCTGTAGATTTGTTAAAAAGGATCTGCCTTCTAATATATGCTTTTCAAATTATAGATTGTTGATTAACTTTGCATTTGTTTAAGCATTTTTTTTTTGCTGCGCCCAGTACATCTGAATTAGTACCGGGTAATTAAAAACAGGTAGGTTGAGTATTATGTTTGAAGATTTGCAGGATTATTCACAATAGGGTGAGAAGTATGGAGAAAGCAGGAGAAGTGAACAATCTAGGACAACATAGCTGAACAGGAAAGTGAGCTGAATTGGAGAATTTTTCCAAATCAGTTATTTTCGCCTACACCAGTGATGGCGAACCTTGGCACTCCAGCTGTTTTGGAACTACAAGTCCCATGAGGCATTGCAAGGCTCTGACAGCCACAGACATAACTCCCAGAGGCAGATGCATCTTGGGATTTGTAGTTTTGGCACAGCTGGAGTGCCAAGGTTCGCCACCACTGGTCTACACTGTTCACTTCTCCTGCCTTCTCCAAACACTTCACCCTTTTCTGAACAACCTTGTGGGGTTTAACAGATTTTGATTTTCTTATACATATTGACAAGTTCCCGGTATCCAAATTTCAGTTTAATTCAAATAAAAAATGCCTTTTGGTACTTGATCTTAGGCATTACATTTTTTTCTCACACTCCTTTAGGATAGGAGCTGCAAAAAAGCCTGCTAGGTTGTGCATTGATGACGCTATTAAAAAGAAATAGATGGGAGTCATGCAGGTTTAAGCTTTATGTTTGTCCTAACTTGTTCATTTAAATGTTTTAGATTGAAAACTTTTAATTTGGATCATTGGACACTAATGTATTCTGGCCTCAGAAAAACAAGCAACACACGCACGAATTCTGAGAATTTATGTATAAATTCAAATGTATTTCAAATTTTAGAAAATGTTTAAGAGGACTTAGATGGAATACATTATACAGTATTTTCTTCATCCAGGTAATTTTCAAATTCGGCCAGCTCCAAGTATATTAGTTTTTCACCTTGGAGGGAATAACATAGGTGAGATTAAGACCTTGGATTTGCTTTTTAGAATTAAATGGTATTTGCATTGTTTTAAATATGTTTTACCTGATACTATCATAGTTTTTTTTTTTTCAGAATTAATTCCCTGTTTAGTCTGGTCTTCCCCTTTCATCAAATGCTTTGAAAAATTAGAAAATTATTGAATAGACCAAGGGTAGGCAACCTCGGCACTCTAGCTGTGGTGAAAGTACAAATCCCATAAGACATTGCAAGACTCTGACAGCTACAAGCATTACTCCCAGAGGCAGAGACCTTATGGAGATTTGTAGTTTCATCAAAGTTGGAGTGCCAAAGTTGCCTACCCCTGATGTGTAATATTGGAGAAGTTCATGCCTTTCATATATTGCTTCTCCTTTGGCCATTTTGAGCTTGAAGGCAGTTTGATAGGTTTACAGGTGGGATGGAGTACACTTTATATACCAATAGACATTTGGGACTTCAATCCTGTATTGAAAAGGTCACCGTTATAGGTAATGCCGGTTACGTCTTTCCACGAGGTTAAGGCTTTTCCCCATAGTTCTCCTTAGGGTAACGGGAGGACACAAACTAGCATCCTCCCGTCACCCTAGGCTCAGTATACCGCGAGCTGTAGCACGCGGTATACTGAGACGCCGCAGTATACCTCGAGCTGCTGCTTGCGGTATACTAGGACGCCGCAGCTGATGCGTATCCCGATGCGTATCCCTTTTGCTGCTCTTAGATATCCATGTTTTTTAGCACAGTTTCCAGTTGCGTACCTTCAAAGGTATGTTGACGGACCAATAGATAATGTTCTTGGGTTACAATCTTGCCCTTAAAAGTGAACTATGGGGTAAGTGTTTTCCCCATAGTTCAAGGGTCACGGGAGGACATATACTAGCGTCCTTCCATGACCCAAAGCTCAGTATATTGCAAGCTACAGCTAGTGGTATACTGTGACTGCCACAGCCGGTACAGATCCCGACATTACTGTCGAGATCCACCCAGCTGCGTGACTGACAGCTGGCTCGGCCTATCTAGAGGCAGAGCCAGCTGTATCCGCCCCCTCTCCGTCTGTTCCGCCAGTCAGCGCTGGCGGATCGGAGCGGGGAGGGGGGAATCCAGCCCCTCCCCTGTCACGGCAGAGAGCTGTGACAGGATCAAGAGGTTAGCGAACGCCGGTATGTGTTCGCTCACCTCCCGATCTAATGAGCCGACCTGTGACAGTCTCATTGTCACAGGTCGGCTAGAACTATGAAGTGAAAAGCACTCACCTCATAGTTCTCCTTTAATATTTATTTAGGGGTCTATTCACAAAGCAGCCGAAGGATCTAGCGGTAGCTTTAGCTGACCCTTCGGCTAGCTTCGGCCCCAGGACCCTTCGGTTCAGTTGAACCGAATGGCTGCTGTACGGGCTATTCCCTATAGCACGTACAGCTCCCAAAGCTGCATATGCCTCGGCTTGACTGAGCCGCGCTGAAAGCCGAAGCTGGCCGAATGGAGGGCCATTGGCCAGCCGACAGCCTGCTCCTGACAGATGGGCGGAGCCAGCCGTCATCTCACGGCTGGCTCCGGCCACTTGCAGAGAGATCAACTTATAAGAATAGACCGAACAGCAGCGAGTAGCCTGCCTGAGGGTCGGCTTAGCTGATCCAGATGTTGGATCGGTTGAGTCGAACTGCTTCTGCACTTCGGGTCGACCAAACATGCTGTGCATGTTCGGCCGACCCAAAGCCACACAAAACCACCCGATGTACGGCTGATTTCAGCCGATATACGGCTGAAATCAGCCGTACCAGCCTGAAGTGAATAGACGTACAGCGTTTGGCTCACTTCGCTTCAGGTCGGTCGTTCACTCGGCTGCCTACGGCAGCTTAGTGAATAGACCCCTTAATGTTCAGTGATATTTTAAACCAGCAAAAGTGACGTGGCCATTTTAATTCTATGGTTTGACTGTGTTATTCATTATTGTGTAATGTTTTTTATAAACAGATTAAACAGCATCTGCCCCAGACAGGACCATGGGGCCAACCACTCGCAGCCCTGGTCAATCCAGAGGCTGATCCAATTACCACTCCCTTCTGTACCTGTTCCTCAAGGCAGCATTTAACTCCACTCTAATATTTAACCTCATGGTCCCATCTGTAGAAGGGCCTTTTTTGGCTTGAGAACAGATCTAGGATAGTTTATAGAAGTGGTGGTCAATGTACTTGATATAGGTGGCCACAAGTATGGCCCCTGACATCACCAAATGGCCACTCATCATTGAAGGTTATTCTATAAAAAGCAGTCAGACTGCAGGAGACGGTCAGAGACTGCCGAGATGCTATAGGGGTTGTTTGAAACTGGGGACATACTTCAGGAGACAGTCATAGACTGGAACCACATTACATGAGGCTGCTAGAGATCAAGGCTATTACAGCACTTTATTAAATAATTTCTTCCACACTTGTGTTACCTATAGCCCTCCTAAAAATGACTTGTTTCACATTTGATTTTTATCCCAGCAAGCTCCATTTTAGCAGATTACGGTGTCTATAGAGTATTTACCGATATAGAGTATTTACCTTCACTGGCTTGGGTCAGCACCAAAATACAGAATAATGTTTGCAGGAACCCAGAGGGTTGCATGTGGCCCCTGGGGTGCAGGTTGGGTACCTGGGGTTTAAATGAGCTTTTGTAACTGTCAGGGGTCATTTCAAGCTAATTGCACTATTACAAAACACCAAAACTACCTTTTGTCTTCCTTACTGACTCCAATGCACTTCAGCAAAGAAACATTTCTCAGGTGCACTCACATCTCGCTCTCAGTAAACAATGAGCATATTCCATCTGGCATGCCTAATGATATCAGCATATAATTTATTCCAAAATTAAGTGTAGTAAAATGATTAATTTCCTGAGATAAAAAAAAAATCTGTTTTAGGCTCAGCAGAAGAGAATTGCCTTCATAACTTTGTATATTATAAGTGGCCCTTATTCAGGAAGAAAAAGAAGTGTAGTGACGAAGGAAAAATCTACCTTGTTTGATCAGGTTAGTATTTGTCAGATCATTGTTTCTCACTATAAAAAAGGAGGTATTGGATGTGGATACAGCTGAGATAATGCTAGTATCTCCTCCTATTAAAATGCAAATGTCCAGCTGATATGTTAGTAGCAGCAATGGTTAGAGGAAGACAACTATTTGCAAAACACTCCTGTGTACCTCTCTGTTACACTGGATACAAGCTGGGTTGGCAGATTGGGCACCTTAAATTAAATCCAGGAACATAGGTGTATCAAGACTTCACTCCCTCTAAGAAGGGCAACAATCTCCTGCCTTTCAGCCACTAATGCCATCCTGGGATGCCCATCTTCTCTACTACCAACTCCAAGCCATTTAAAATGCATTGGTGTCATGTCTCTGCGTGACCAGATGACTCAGAGTGTAAGGGGAACCCTTGCCTCTCTATAAGCCTCTCTATAAGCCAACTCATGAATAGTGGTAAGCGAATCTAACAAAATTTGGTTTGACTAAATGTTGTTTCTGCACTGTATATAAAATAGAGAAGGAAAGTGGCACATTCTTCATAGCTGTTAATTCCAGCAGCTTCCTTTCTCAATAGTTAATAGTAACCAATAGTAAAGGTGAAGGCACTGGACACAGATCTTCTGTTAGTGGAAAACTTTTTTTGGGCCCAGTAGCTTGGGTATGGCAGCTCTCTACAAAGTGGGGGTGCGGGCCGTACATGTAGGGGTCACCTAGACCAGTGATTGCTAACGTTTTTGAGCTTTAGTGCCCAAACTGCAATGCAAAATCAATGTATTTATCTCAAAGTGCCAACACTGAAAATAAGTTTGGTATTGTGTTTTAACTGGGGTTTAAAAAATGTTCAGCATCACTGCCTTAGGCAAAATAGGGAAACGCACATATTCAAACATTAAAATATTTTAATAATTTTGTATTGTGTTTTAGTTTGGGCACTGAGGTTTAAAACAAAGTTCAGCATCATTGTCTCATTTATCTTATTATCTTTTACTTTATTTTTTATCATTTTTATTGATTTTAAAATTTTACTTTATCACTTTTAATTTTTTTTAACATTTCAATTACTATTATTTTTTTTACTTTTTTACATTTTTATTTACTTTATTACTTTTTTACTTTTTATAGATTTTTTTGTTATTTTTAATTTATTTTATAATTTTTTACCTTTTTTCACTTAACTTTATTGCTAGGGGGGCTAACAAGCCCCTGTGTGATAGCATTTGGAAGTGACAGGTTCCCTTTATCGAGCCTGTTACTTCCAATACAGAAGTTTGAGCACAGTTTGTGCTGGCTTTCCTGTAACAGCTCATACAGGAAGGCTGTGTGTACAGCACTCCTGTCTCCTGTCTCCGTGTTCACATGGAGCAGAGCGGAGAACAGACTTTCTCTGCTCCTGCTCTTTATCCTGAACTAATTTGCAGTGGTCCAAGGTCCCCCAGAAGAGCGTGGGACCCCGAAAACCATAGCATGGAGGGTGGTGGCCAGCTAGGAGAGAGGCAGCCAGCGGTGAGAGAGGCGGCCGGTGGGGGAGGGGGGGGGGGGAATGGAGTGGGGAGCGGACCTGCAGGCTGCATACAAGTGATCTCCGCAGCATTGATGAGATCCCTTGTACTAAACGAGCGGCGGCTTCCCCGCTGTACATTTAGTCCTGCTTGCCCGAAGCAGGGCTAAATGTAGAAAAAAACTACTCGACCAGCACCCAGATATGGCTGTGACAGGCGTCGGGTGATATAAATTCGACACCCCCCCGCCTAGGCTCGCATGTCACCGTAGGGGCCTCTGCTTGCCCTCTGTGGCACGCATGCCCCAGGTTCACCACCGCTGACCTAGACTGAGAAATCCACTTGAAATAGAAGCAATAGGAGTGCCAATACCAAGTCTTAGGAGTCTAAACTCTTTTGTTAATTCCACAATAAAGCAACAGGAAGCAAGCACATTTTGGAAGAAAAAACAATCCTCCACATCAGGGCTACAAGAAGCAAAAAGAATGTTTGAACATCTGTTAGACACCTTTATACATGAAAAACAATAATAATCATCAAGAAGATAAACATAAATTGAAAGTTAAAAAGAAAATAACCACTGAATATAAGCTTAACTTAACTTATATTTCAAACGATAGAACCTCGTTATGACGATAGAGTTACGCCCCAAAGACTAAAATATAAAAATACACCTACTTAAATATATGAAAACTATTATAGCCATATCTAATACACACAGATCAATAAGCTATTTGAAAAATAAATGCACTAGTGACTTTTTAAAATAACTACAATTATATAGGTCAAAGGGGGTGGAAAATCAATGTAGACACAGAATTATATGAGTTAAAAAGAAGTATATCAGCTCTTCAACAAAACAGAAACAAAAAGTATAAATGCATAATTGTATAACCCACATCTCACTCTAAAAAAGAACAAAAACTGTAACCAACATACAAAAAACAAATACAACATCAATCTAAACTGTAGGTGATTTTCTTTTAACTGAGAAACAAGTCATCACCAAACCTTTCATTGTAAGAAGTGTTTTTCCTAATATGTCAATTAAGTTGTTGGAATGTTATTATTATTCATATTAATATTATTATTACCAATCTTTTCCATTCAACTGTGTGGCTCATGCAAGGCAGCCGAATGAATAACCGAGCCGAAGTGAACCGAGCTGAACGATATTCGGCTATTAACTCTGGCTCAATACGGCTGATTTCAGTCGTACATCAGCTGAAATCAGCCGTACATCGGCTGCCTTCTGTCAGCCGAAGTGCAGAGGGACTTCGACTCAGCTGATCAAACATCTGGATCAGCTGGGCCGAAGCTCGTGCAGCTAGCAATTAAAAAAGAAATAAAGATATTTTAAAAAAGAAAAACAATTGGGTGCAGCTAGCAGTGGCAGCTAGCTCCGCCCAACTGTTTCCTATTGGCAGGCACCTGCTAGAGTCTTCTAGCAGGTCCCGGCCAATGAATAACAATAGCAGAGCTGGACGTTAGGTCACGGCCAGCTCCGCCCAGTTGTTATAGTTTAATGACAGATCAGCGTCCCCAGGTCATTTGGGGACACTGATCTGTCATTACAACTGGGCAGAGCAAGCCATGAGATCATGGCTGGCTCCGTCCAGCTGTCATTTGCGGGGTGAACGGCCGACCTTCGGCAGCCCGTTCTTCCTCCTTCAGCTGTCACTTCGGCTCAGTCGAGCCGAAGCATATGCCTTCTGCTCAGCTGAGCCGCTAAGCCACTTTCGGCTGCTGTATGTGCTATAATGAATAGCCCGTACAGCAGCCCTTCGGTCGGACTGAACCAAAGGACTCCGGTAGCCGAAGAGAGCCGAAGGATCAGCCGAAGCTACAGCTGGATCCTTTGGATCTTTAGTGAATAACCCCCCATAGTATTCTAGTTTTCCTTATAGTTATACTGTCAGGGCGGTGTGTGATAATTGTGTTCCACACTGGTGCCCTGATGTATAAATTCTGCAGTAGAGTTCCTGTACAGCAAGCAGCATATGAAATTAGGTAGATCTCACACAGTAAGGGCAAAGTATTCATCCGTGAACCTGATGGGGCCAAATCAGGTACCATTATGCCATGGACACCAATGGGGCTCACATGGACAAAACTGGCTATAACATGTTTTGCCTGTAAGCTTCCTCAGAGTGCATGGTAATATATAAAGCACACAAACATGGTAACAAGTCTTAGAAATGTTCACCATGTTGTTATTTATGCTGTTATGTTTGTTATTTAAATGGTATCTTTATTTTTTAGTTCTGGATGGTGTGGTGGAAAGGTTAGACCCTCTGGCAAGTTTTTTTTTATTTTTTTGCTGTCTATGTGACAGAAAGTAAAGGGAAACCCCAAGTTTTAAAATTGACACCAGAACAAAAGGTGAGGGGAAAAGTTCCAATGGGGACACCTGTTCCAGTGACAACGGTCTACAAGAGGAATTGCCCTCCTTTTGGGAGATTTGCTCTAACTTTCTGTTACATCTGTGGGACAGGAGGTGAAGGTAAATTTCCCCAATAGTATATAAGCAGTAACATACAAAGACAGTGGGTTTAACTAGGGCTGCAACAACTAATCAACATAATTGATTATAATCGATTATTGAAAAAGTTGTCAACTTTTTCAATAATCGATTAATCAGCTTCTGATTACCTTCCCTACTCTGTCAAAAACTAGAAAAAAGGTTTTGGCTATGCATACTGTACACTTTACATCTCTCCTCGGCCAATAGGTAATTGGTGCTCAGTTGCCCCTTTTATAAAAAGAGCAATAAAGAGGGCAATGATTGGATAAGGACAATAGGCTCTTAGGTGAGGCAGCTGGAATGCACTAAGATTAATAGATCTATCCATCTATATTCTCACCTACCAGTATAACAACATCTGCATCTGCAAGGGCTTACCTGCCATTATTCTTTGGAATTTGGTATGCTACTACCTTCCCAGCATGCCCAGCAGCACTTACACACCTCAGGAGGCTGAGTTAGGTGTTGCGGGAGAGTGCTTGGCCTCCTGTGACAGCTGACAGTGCTCTCCTCCCCGCCCCGCTTGGCCTCCTGAAAGTTTCTCTCCTCCCTGCTGGATGCTGCTCTGTTTCAGAGGGGACACAGTGCAGCGCCTATTGGGGAGCAGATAAAGCATGCACAGCAATTTCGTCAAAAAAAATGGTACTTTCGGCAAGTACCATTTTTGGACACAATGTTTCGGGAGCCAAAATTTCAGTGCATTTCCTAGTTGATAAATGATAAAAGTTTATGTGACCACAGTATAGTGGTCACATAAACAGTGGTAT